>NW_026126530.1:0-120984 GCF_943737965.1 Phodopus roborovskii | reverse complement strand
CTTTCCTCCTCAGGTTGGTTCAGCCAGTGTTTCTTACACTAACAGGAAGCGAACTTGAAAGAGCACTGATAAACACTGATGCACTTCATGGTCTTTAAAGCCTACCTGGCATAGGAGGGAATGGTGGGCCTGGGAAGTTCCTTGGTGGATCATGCTGTGGAGCATCTCCATAGATGTTTCCTGGAGGCAGAACATGGCAACCTGGATCCCCTGGGAAGGCAGGGCCTCTGGGGAGTCTGACCTCAGGAACCAGTGGAACATTCAAGTCTTGGCTCAGAAGCTTTGCATCCAGCATAGCACCAGAATTGGGAAAAGTTGATTTCTGTAACAGGTGGCAATCAGCAGTCAGTGAAATTGTTTGATTCACAGATCGCTGCACTGGATGTGAAAGTGAAAGCAGTAGATGGAACTCCAGAAAGCATGCAGAACAGGCAGTTTTCCACAGAAGGTAGGGGCCCCTTATTTGTTATCCTAAGTATTTTAAATAACTCAGGAGAAATCTTTAAGCATGATGAAGTAGTAACACTCATCCTAAAATGCAAGTACAGTTCAAGCATATCAAAACAGACTCTCTAAAAATAGAAATGTATCATGGGGCAGTAGCACAGGTTTTAAATAACAGAACTCAGAAAGCAAAGGTAGGTGGATCTCTGCCAGTTCAAGGGCCAATCTGGTGAAAAGTGTGAGTTCTGAGTTCGAAGACATACTCCATAGATTCTGGAAAACCCTATCTCCAGGGGGGAACACATACAAATAAAAGAAACTTTTACAAAAAAGCACCAATAAAAGGAAAATGGTAAAGATGTTGATTTTAAAATATAATGATGTGCTATATTTGAAAACAAAAATGCAGCTTTTAAGATTCAAATAAGGTATCAAGGAAGAAATATCTAAAATAGTGTACAGCATGCAAATAAATTTTTGAAATTCATCTAAACGTTGAACTTTTTAAAGTATTAGGTACCCCTTATTTTGTTGTTCTTTTAAATTACACATGAATTGGTATATTGCCATCATGTATGTCTGCATACTACACACATCTAGTGTTTTGGAGGCCGTAGACTTGGAGCTTCAGATCCTAGAAACAGGAGTTAAGTATTAGGAGCCATCACTCGGGTGGAAACAAGCCCAGGAATTCTCTCGAGTTTTGGCAAGGCTCTTAACCTCTAAGCCATTTCTCCAGCCTGCCAGTTTTTGGAGACCGAGATCTAACAGATACAAAACAAACTAGCTTTCAAATTGCCATCTAGCCTTCTGCCTAGAAATGCTAGGATTACTGGACCATCAATGCCTGGCCTGTGATCTGTACAATTTCCCAGGTTATAAGCCAACAATGAAAGGGTTAATGCTAAGTTTGGGTATATTTCAAAATATGGAGATATCATACAGTAGAAGAGCTCTGTCTTGTTCTAATCAAATCAAGAAACTCCTTGTGGATCCACGGGTAGATTTCAATGTCCAATACTTACCCCAGGGTTATGTTTGCTGGCACTCTTCCAGATTTAAAAGTACAGAGATCACCCACAGCTATCTAGACAGGAAAATTAAACCAAGGAAAACTTGATGAGTTTTATTTTATTCCTAGACCATTTTCAGATTACAAAATGGCACTGACATGTTCCACTCCCCATGCCAGGGAAGAGAATAAATTGACACAAATACAATAGTGTTCCTCATTAGGATTCTCAAAGCAGAGGCAGACAGAACAGATATTCTTTTTTGTCATGTGCTGACCTTTCCAACTGGACCTAAGCAATTTGAAGATTGTGTGTGTGATGTCAGGGGATGAACAAGAAATCTAGTGCAATAGAAACTCCCCGGAAACTACAAGTCTGACCACAGTTAAGGGATCGAGATCCTGTATAGACCATTTGCTATAATCAGGTGAGGCTTCAAATTGAGGGACTGAGAGACCAACTCAGCAACAAAAGCTTAACCTTGCAAAGTAGTCCTGCCTAGCAAGAGACGGAGGAAATGTGTCTCACAATCTGTGAGATGCCAACTGTGGTGGTTTGGGAAAAAATGGCTCCCAAAGGGAGTGGCACTATTAGGAGGTATGGCCTTATTGGTGGAAGTGCGTCATTGTGCAGAAGAGTGAGAAGAATATGTTGTTTTCACTTGTGAAATGAAAAAAAAATTTTTTAAAAATATGTTCATATGGATATATATAAATATATAATATGCTGTCAATATAAGAATCTATATTTAAAAAGGCAGTTGAAGGACAAAAAGCCTGGCAGCATCCTCTGAAGAGTTGTTAACATTGCTTCTGAACAGATACTTTCCATTGTATCTACCATTGTCCTTTCAGGATTATGCCATTGCTTTTATGTTTGTTTTTAAAGGCAGATAAAGCAGAGAATTTTACTCATGTAACCTATGATTATACATTTGTATTGGTCAAAAAAATGCACAGATTCAGATTCTGAGCTTTCACCCTTCCCATTATTACTTCAATTACTAAAAGTGCTGGGAAACTAAATGTGTTTCAGGCTCTTGTCTTGATGCTAAGAGCAAATGATGACATAGCATAAAACTTGTCTCTAGGATTCACAGAGAAAGGGACTGAAATTTAGTATGTGATTGCCTAAATGAGAATTAGCCTTTAAATCATAGGTTCGATTTCTTGAATTATGAAATTTTAAGGTCAGATATAGAACAAGTATGCATGCTTCTATGCATGGTAAAATTAATAGCATTTTGGGAATGAAATAGCTAACAGACAGTAAAATAGTGGTCCAGGAAGAGAAAGCAATAGATGAAACAGAATTTAATGATGTCAAGATTACAAAAGTTTCAATATAAAACTTTATTTGTAAATAATTACCAGTCATAAAGTTCTTTTAAATCTGCTCAATCAAGAATAAAATCGGAATGATGAGGTAGAAATACATGTTGTAAAAATGTGAAGAGAAACAGAACAGGGGAAACCTGTGTGTTCAACACAAAAGCTTAGCTTCCCTGTCTGGAGCAGAAACACCTCCTGACCACTGACTTTTTCCCAATGACACATAGGGAACCATTCTAGTCACTATCACAGCTCTGTGCAAGAGAATGAGTTCTTATGCTGTCCCTTGACACCTATGCAAAATCCAACTGAATAGAGAAAAATCACTGATTCAACCCCCCTGATGGGAAATTCATTAGTTAGGTCTCAACCTCCATTCCTATCACGTCATCAGAGACTGCTGAACATGGCAACACCAGTCTGGAGAAACTTCAACTCCCTACCTCAGAAAGAGGTGCCTTAGGACAGGTACATGGTGTCAGCTCTCTCAACCCAACCCACAGAAAACAATCAACATTTCACACATTAAGAATAAAACGAAAGATGTAGAGATTCATGCCCTTAATTCCAGCACCCATGGGCAGAAACAGGAATGGCTCCAAATTCAAGGCAAGCATGGTCAACACAGCAAGTGCCTGGACAATCAAAGCTACACACACAAAAACCCTGTCTCTAAGAAACAAACAAATCAATAACTAGAAAGTCAAAATAAGAGAACCAGAAATTATATAAGAAACCAGTCAGTAGAACTTCCCAGGATATAGGGAATTACTCACTGTGTCAGCCTGAGACCCTGAGCTCTCTAAACAACCTACTGTAGAAAAATTATCTTACAGCTGTTAACTAATCATCATACATTTAGCACAAAATTGGGTGTGCCTGTGTCTGCTTGTGCATGCTCTCTCTCTGTATATCTGTCTCTCTCTCTCTCTCTCTCTCTCTCTCTCTCTCTCTCTCTCTCACACACACACACACACACACACACACCCATTGGTTTTGAACCTTAAAACTAGTCAGTGGACAAAAGAAAATCCTGAAATTCATCATTAGACAATATCCTGTCTTTCAAGTATAAAACATATTTAAGGTTTTAAAATGTATTGCTTTTATTTTGGGTCATTTATATCTAACTAAAAGTAGTAGGGTGCATACTTTGTAAGATACTCAAATCAGAAAATCCACAAATGTTGGCTAGGCAGCGGTGGTGCATGCTTGTAATCCCTGCACTTGGGAGGCAGAGGCAGGCAGATTAAATGAGCTTGAGACCAACGTCATGAACAAGAGCTAGTTCCAGGACAGCCTCCAAAGCCAAAGAAAAACCCTGTCCCATTTCTCAAAATAAATAATTAAATAAATAAATAGAAAAAATTAAAAGAAAAAAAAAAAATATGCTCTCCGGGCTTGGGCTTAGGTTCCAGCTACATGGCTAAACGCACCAAGATGGCCGGGATCGTGGGAAATACGGGACCCACTATGGTGCCTCCCTCCGGAAAATGGTGAAGAAAAGAAATTGAAATCAGCCAGCACGCCAAGTACCCTTGCTCCTTCTGTGGCAAGACCACGATGAAGAGATGAGCAGTTGGCATCTGGCACTGTGGTTCCTGCACGAATATAGAGGCAGGTGGGGGCCCTAGACTCACAACACCCCACTATTTCTGCAGTCACAGTGAAGTCTGCCATCAGAGGACTGAAGGAACTGAAAGACCAGTAGAAATGCTATTGCTTGGAAACCCCTGCCTCTAATAAATGAGTTAATTTACGTTAAAACAAAAAAGAAAAAAATATTTTATGTTAATTTATGTTGTTTTGTTATTTTTAGTTTTTTTTTCCTGTAATTTATATATGCAAGTATTTTGTGTACTTGCATGCCTCTGGACTATATACTCACAACCATGAACTACATACCTGTATAAAGCATTACATACATGCTGGGTACATATCATGCATGATGTATAACATGGGCAAGCATATTGTACATAGCATTGCATGCATGCCTGTGCTCTACTTGCATGCTTAGTGCACTACGTGTATGCCTTTGGCAACAATGAATACCTGGTACATTACAGGCATGCCTAGTGTACTCATGAATATTCTGTACACTTATGTATGGGTAAGCACCACATACATACATTGTGAAATTGTAGGTAAAAGAGGCCATTGGTTTTCCTGGGATTGGAATTGCCATGTGGATGTTAGGAACCAAGACCATGTCCTCTTATCTGCACTAGATTCCAGTCTTAACTAATGATTCACCATCAGTCCAGCCCCCCACAAACTTCTCTTTTGAAGGACTAATTTTTTTTGCACAGCTGAAAAGACTAATTTAGTGGAAAACGTTATGGGAAACTGGCTGGGTTCAGTAATACCAAAGACAAACAATGCTTTAAATAAATTAAAATTCATTTGATTAAACACACAGTTACCTTTACTTTTGCCTAAAATCATGGTGAACACATTTCTGGTATAAGAGAAACAGCTTTTGAGTTTAAGATACATCAATTATGAGATTGCCTGTATAAAACTTCCACAATTATGGATGACATAATCAAAGTAAATACATTATGCAGAATAAAAATGAGTGGAAATAATTCACTCATAAGATTCATATTTAAATCATCTTTTTCTAGCAAACTACTATCCTGACAATATGTTTCCATTAAGCTGCAATTTGAGCAACAATATAATCACATAGGTAACAAAAGTGATCTTGAACTGAAAATGAGAAGAAATGCACCGCCATGAAATGGTCAGGTCTCCTGTGTTTGTGGAGGTTCTGGGGAGGAGATTGTTTGGAAGGCAGAATCAAGTCTGGAGAGAGTTCATTTCTACTTCTCAAAAGAGATAGTGGGGAGAAGAACCCAGAAGTTGGGAGAAGGGAAAATGGAAAGCCCCTCAGTTTGTACACATTCTACCCCTGTTGCAAGAGATGAGTAAACGACAGTGGAGGTTGAAATCCTGTATGGCACACATGGTAAACCACAAACAACAGCCCATACTGGTACAAAACTCACACCACAATATTTGATCTTACAAATAATCTTGATATTTAAAGTGGACTTCTTACCTACATGGGATTCATAAGAACACCACCACCAATTTCAGATGTCTTTGTGCTGTCTTAGCAGCTACTCTTGATCTCAATACACTCAAGACATATTGTAGAACAGGATTTCAATGTAGTAAAACTTTCAAGAGTAACATTGAAATCAGTGATCCTGGCATGATATCCTAAATAAATTTTTTCTGCAATGACAAGAACAACTACAAAACTTCCGAAAGAAAATACATGTCATACTCTTGGAAGGTTAAGAATAGATATGAGGGAAGAGAACAGGCAGGGATAACTAAGCTGGTTCTTCTCTATTACTTTAAAACATGATTTATTGTGTAGAAACTTCTGATTCCAAAGGGGAAAGTATGCTATAAAAGAAAAAAAAAACTTTTATTTTAAAATGTAAGTGTGTGTGTAAGAAGAAATTTCAATGATTTCAGCAAATAATTAATGTGATCTTAGATTTTAAATATGATAATGTGGGAAGAACTACCCAGAAGAAATACTTTTTAAGCACTTTAGCTAGTAATCTAAAGGCAAAATATAAATAATTAATGTAAATATCAGCCTCAGTACACATTTCTATAAAATGGTATACGCATAATTTGGGCCTGAAACCTGCTTGTAGCTAGGTATTGGTGGCACAGGCATTTAATCCCAAAATTGGAAAGCAGAGTCAGGTGGATCTCTGTGAGTTCAAGCTTAGCCTGGTCTACAGAGTGAATTCCAGGACAGGACAGGCTCAAAAGTTATAGAAAAACCCTGCCTTGAGGAGAAAAAAAGTGCTTGTAAATTTGCTGATCTTCTGAACTATCACAGTACATTTAAAATTCAAAATTCCCTAAGGTAGTTCAAGGTGAAACATTGACTTCTTTGCTGCTGGACTGTTACCTGTGAGCCATGACAACCCTTTCTCCCTCAAGTTGCTTCTGGCCAGTGTTTCTCATCGTAACAGGAACCAAACATGAAGGAACACACAGATACATATTTATTCATATAAGGGCCTTTTAAAAAGCCTACCTGACTTTGGAGGAAACCTTGGGCCAGCACATCCCTTTGATGGGACATACTGTCGAGCATCTGCAGGAAGTGGTGGTGGTTTCTGGCCTCTTGGATTCTATGGAATGGCAGGGTGTCCATGATCTCTAGGGCCTGAAACCTTGGCCACCAGTGGAGGAGTCAAGCCATGGACAGCCACTTTGCATTTAGCAGGGCCAGAGTTGGGAAAAGTTGCTTTCTGTAACAGAGTCACAATCATTAGTCTGTGTAGTGGCTTGATTCACAGCTCCTTTCCTGGGAGTGGCAGGCAAAGAAGAAAGAATTCCATAATGTTGAAGCAAGAATGGTAACAGGCTCAGTTTTCCACATGGGTTGAGGAGGTCCTGTTTTCTCTCCTAAGTAATTTTACGAATTCAACAGAAATCTTTAAGCATGGTAGTAACACTCTACCTAGCTCACTCTCAAACACAACTATAGATCATGAAGATCGAAACGGATACTTTTTAAACTAGATATACACCAGGAAGATGAGGTAGTGAGATTGAATCCCAGAACAAGGGTTGTAGAGGAAGGTGGGTCTCTGTCTATTCAAGGCTAGCCTTGTCAATAGAGTGACTTTCATGACTGGAACCATTGCTACTTTGAAACCCTATCATTAAGAAAAAGAAAAAAAAAATAACCATACACATTTATCAAACACACAGGAAATGAAAATGGTTAAGATGCTGTTAGGTCTCCCGGAGCACAGGGGAAGTGGCAGGAATGGGGGCAGTGAAAGGAGAGAGAAGTAGGAGAAAACGAGGGGCAGGAAAGGAAAACACGTGCAACCAGGAAGATATAGCCTGGTTAAGAATAGAAGACAGGGGAGAGAGAGAGAGAGAGAGAGAGAGAGAGAGAGAGAGAACATAAAAGAGGGAGCCAATATTGGTTTGAAAAGAAAAACTGAACACAAAGAAAGGACCAGAGAACTACAAGACTGCCACCAACTAACAATATGAGCATCCATGGAAAGGCTACCATAAATGCCCTTCCCGGAGAGTGAGATCAACAATTATCCATGGAGCCCTCATGGAATACCTTTTGGAAACAGGAGAAAACACACATACATAAACACTGAGTCGAGCTAGAACCCAGAAGCAGATGGAGAGGACAAGACCAGGCAGCAGAAACACATAGAGACAGCTTACGTGAACAAGGAAGAGATAATGGGCCACCAGACTGATAGCTGGGAAGCCAGCATGGGACTGACTCAGGCCCCGCTGAATATGGGTCTCAGCCAGAAAGACTGAACAGTCTAAGGGACCTCAGACAGTGGAGCCAAGATGTATCCCTGGTGCACCAAAGGACCTTATGAACATATCCCCCATGGAGGGATAACTGCCTTAACCTAGGGACAGGAGAGAAGCCCCAGTCCCTACTTCACATGACCTGTCATATTTACATGGCCCCAACTGGATGGCATTCCCCTTCATATGGGATGGGGTGGGGGTGGGGAGGGAAGGGTGGTTGGGGTGCAACTGAGGGGGCAGAGAGGGTAAAAGGAAGGGAGGTTGGAAAGTGAGGGGGGGGGAAAGGAATAGGAGGGAGAGAGGGAGGGAGAGGGAACTGCGATCGACATGTAAAATAATAAATTAAATTAAAAAATGCTTTGGCTCCAAAATTTAAGTTCAAGGACAAGTTATTGGGGAGTAGGATTTCTATTTTTGTTTCCACAGAAAATGCAAAGCTGTGGATTCCTTCCAGACTAATGTGGTTTGATAAAGCCAGACTGCCTGAAAAAGAGTACCAGGTGATCATACATTCAAAACAGCTGGACAGAGCAGCCTTACAGACTACAGCCAGGATTTCTACATCTCCTTAGAATCCCCCATGTCTGTGCCCTTTCCAGCAGGAAGTAGTTTGGAAAGAACGACGCCCAAATTCACAAATATTGTCTATAAATATTTGTTTTCATTTAAATGGACTTGGTTATATAAAATAAAGAAAGAAAGAAAGAAAATTGTTAAGGTGTTTATAATTTCTAATTGATCCAAATTAATGCTATATTTAAAAATCTAGAGTTTCCAGTGAGATCCAACTATCCTGCAAAACCTTCTCAAGTTCTAGCTCAGCCCTTGTCCTCTTCTGCTGGCTATTGGCCAGAGGTGAGTCTGGGCCCAATCAGGGCTGTCTTTTCCCCTACAATCTCTTTTCCCCCCCTCCCCCACCCGAACTCCCTGGGTTGGCCCCCTGATCCTGCTGCTCCTGTCTCAGGTCCCCATCTAGAGCACCCTTGGAGCTCTGATACACCCCCACCCATCCCCAAGGCCAGACTACCCCCCCTACCCTGTGCCCTACCCCACACATGGTCCTGCCAAACTGGTTGAGCACTGGGACAGAGAGGTGGAGCCAACAGTCAACCCTACTCAGAGACTTCTCTCTGAGCAACTCTGAACAAAGGAGACCTGACTATCCACTTGGGACCACCCATAATTTCCACCAGCTTGATTCTGACCCTGCCTCCAGTCCTCTGCTGGAGTCCCGGGCCCCTCCCAGAGATCCGCTATCTCTGCGGGTTTACTCTGAGTTCCTGCAGGCAACATCCTTGATCACCAAATCCTGGCCTCTGCCAAAGAAAGAGGTCTCAGCTGGAGAGCGCCAGTTTCCAGGGAGATCCAACTATCCTGCAAAACCTTCTCAAGTTCCAGCTCAGCCCTTGTCCTCTTCCACCAGCTACTGGGCAGAGCTATTGGCCAGAGCTATTGGACAGAGCTATTGGCCAGAGGACCACTGTGAGTACCTGCTGGCATCTTCTTCTGGATCCTCATCCTTGACACCATCCTTGGATTTCCTGTCTGCGGAGAAACCTCAAGAGAGTTTGGACCACACAGAGCTACAGATATTGAATCACAGACCCACATAAGCCCATTGGGGAAGTATCATAGAGAGAGGGGGAAACCCAACCAACACCTACTGGAAGAAGCTATGGGAAGAAGGCAATACAAGAGAACACTTAACAACAGAAAGACAAGCATGACACCACCAGAATCTAGGGAAACTACACCAACTAGAATGGAACACAACAACAAAGCAGAGGAAGCAGAAGGGTATGACTTAAAATCACCATCATAAAAATGATAGAGACCCTCAAAGAAGATGTGAGAAAATCCCCTTAAAGAAATGGATGAAAAAAACAAACAAAAAAATGGAAGAAATGAACAAATTTCTTAAGGAAAGAAATAGAAAGCCAAGAAAAAACAATTAAGCAGGTAAAGGAAATAGTTCAAGACTTGAAAACTGAAATAGAGAAAATAAAGACAACACAAACGGAAGGAATGCTGGAAATTGAAAAGCTGGGCAAAAAATCGGCAACTACGGACACAACCATAACCAATAGAATTCAAGAGATGGAACAGAGAATCTCAGGCGCAGAAGATAAACTAGAAGAAACAGATTCATCGACCAAAGAAAATCATACATCCAACAAATCCTTAACAAAAAACATACAGGAAATGTGGGACACCATGAAAAGGCCAAACCTAAGAATAATAGGCATAGAGTAAGGTGAGGAAGCCCAGCTCAAAGGTGCCGAAAACATATCCAACAAAATCATCGAGGACAACTTTCCAAATTTGAAGAAGGACATGCCCATGAAAGGAAAAGAAGCATACCGAACCCCAAATAGGCTGGACCAAAGGAAAAAGACCCCTTGACATATAATAATCAAAACACCTAGCATACAGAATAAAGAAAAAATATTAAGAGCAGCGAAGGAAAAAGGACAGGTAACATATAAAGGCAGACCTATCAAAAATACACCTGACTTCTCCATGGGAAACCCACAAGGCCAGAAGGTCCTGGAGAGATGTTCTACAAGTATTAAGAGAACACGGATGCCAGCCTAGGCTACTATACCAGCAAAACTCCCAATCACTGTAGATGGAGAGAACAAGATATTTAAAGTCAAAAGCAGATTTTCCCAATACGTATCTACAAATCCAGCCCTACAGAAAGTATTGGAAGGAAAATTCCAACCCAAGGAAGGTAACTATGCCCGCAAAAATGTAGACAACAGATAATCCAACTACACTAGAAACCAAGGGTGAAGCAGAACTAATATATTCACAATATCACTGCCAACAACAAACCTAGATCAAACAAGCATCAACAATCAATGGTCCTTACTCACCCTCAACATTAATAGTCTTAACTCACCTATAAAAAGACACAGGCTAACAGAATGGATACGAAGACAGAATCCATCCTTCTGCTGCATACAAGAAACACATCTAAGATTCAAAGGTAGACATTACCTCAGGGTAAAGGGTTGGGAAAAGATTTTCCAATCAAAAGGAAATAAGAAGCAAGCAGGCTTAGCTATCCTAATATCTAACAAGTTAGACTTCAAACCAAAATTAGTCAAAAGAGATGAAGACAGTCATTTCATATTCATTGCAGGAGAAATCCATCAACACAAAGTCTCAGTTCTGTACATCTATGCCCCTAATACAAAGTCACCCACATTCGTAAAAGAAACACTACTAAAACTCAAAGCTCATATAAAACCTCACATACTTATAGTGGGGACTTCAATGCACCACTCTCAACACTAGACAGAACCACAAATCAGAAACTCAACAAAGAAACAAAAGAATTAACAGAAGATATGTCTCAACTGGGATTAACAGACATCTATAGAACATTCCATCCAAAGACAAAAGAATATATCTTCTTCTCTGCTCCACATGGAACCTTCTCTAAAATCAACCACATACTAGGTGACATAACAAACTTCAACAGATACAAGAGAATAGGAATAGTCCCCTGATCTTATCAGACCACCATGCTTTAAAATTGGAATTCAACAACACCACAAATAGCAGAAAACCTGCAAACTCATGGAAACTGAACAATGTGCAATTGAACCACTCCTGGGTCAAAGAAGAAATAAAGAAAGAAATTAAAGACTTTCTAATATTCAACGAGAATGAGGATACAACATACCCGAACTTATGGGACACCTTGAAAGCAGTGCTGAGAAAGAAGTTCATTGCATTAAGTGCGCATACGAAGAAAACAGAAGATAGTCACATAAGAGAATTAACAGCCCAATTGAAAACCTTAGAAAACAGAGATGCGGAATTCACCCCGAGAAGTAGATGCCAGGAAATAATCAACTTGAAGGATGAAATCAAGAAAATAGAAACCAGGAAAACAATACAAAAAAAAAAAAAAATCAATGCAACAAAGAGTTGGTTTTCTGAGAAAACCAACAAGATAGACAAACCTTTATCCAAATTAATGAAAAAGCAGAGACAGAACATGCAAATTAATAAAATCAGAAATGAAATGGGGAACATAACAACAGACACAGAGGAAATCCAGACAATTTTTCAGGTCATACTTTGAAAATCTGTATTCCTCAAAAATTGAAAATTCAAAGGAAATGGACAAGTTTCTGGATAACTTTTACTTACCAAAATTAAATCAAGAACAAACAACTTAAATAGACATATAACCCGCAATGAAATAGAAGCAGTCATCGAAAGCCTTCCAACCAAAAAAAGTCTAGGGCCAGATGGATTCAGGGCAGAATTCTACCAGACATTCAAGGAAGAACTAATACCACTACTCCTCAAACTGATCCACAAGATATAGAAACAGAAGGTTCAATGCCAAACTCTTTTTATAAGGCCAAAATAACTTTGGTACCCAAACCTCACAAAGACACAACTAAGAAAGAAAACTGCAGACCAATATCGCTGATGAACATCGATGCAAAAATACTCAATAAAATACTGGCAAACTGAATTCAAGAATACATCAGAGAAATCATACTCCGTGACCAAGTAGGCTTCATCCCTGGAATGCAGGATGGTTTATCATACGAAAATCTATCAAGGTGATCCACCATATAAACAAACAGAAAAAGAAAAACCATGTGATTATCTCCCTAGATGCTGAAAAATCTTTCTACAAAATTCAACACCCTTTCATGATAAAGGTCTTGGAGAGGTCAGGGATAACAGGAACATACCTAAACATAATAAGAGCAATATACAGCAAACCAATTGCCAACATCAAACTGAATGGAGAGAAACTTAAGCCAATTCCTCTAAAATCAGGAACAAGACAAGGCTGTCCTCTCTCTCCATATCTCTTCACTATCGTACTAGAAGTACTGGCTTGTGCTATAAGACAACAAAAGGAGATCAAGGGGATCCAAATTGGAAAGGAAGAAGTCAAACTGTCTCTATTTGCAGCTGATATGATAGTTTACATAAGCGACACAATAAACTCTACCAGGGAACTCCTACAGCTGATAAACACCTTCAGCAAACTAGCAGGATACAAGATAAACTCAAAAAAATCAGTAGCCCTACTTTTTTCACACGACAAAGAGACAAAGAAAGAAATCAGAGAAACATCACCCTTTACAATAGCCACAAGCAACATAAAGTATCTTTGGGTAACGCTTACCAAACACTTAAAAGATCTATATAATAAGAACTTTGTGACTCTAAAGAAAGAAATTAAAGAAGATACCAGAAAATGGAAATACCTCCCATGCTCTTGGATAGGTAGGATAAACATAGTAAAAATGGTAATCTTACCAAAGCAATCTACCGATTCAATGCAATCCCCATTGAATCCCACCACAATTCTTCACCGACCTTGAAAGGATAATAATCAACTTTATATGGCAAAACAAAAGACCCAGGATAGCCAAAACAACCCTATTCAATAAAAGAACTGCAGGAGGCATCACCATTCCTGACTTTAAGCACTACTACAGAGCTATAGTTCTGAAAACAGCCTGGTATTGGCATAAAAATAGACAGGTAGACCAATGGAATCTAATTGAAAATCCTGATATTAATCCACGAACCTATGAACACCTGATTTTCGACAAAACAGCTAAACTTATACAATGGGCGAGGACAGCATCTTCAACAAATGGTGCTGGCACAATTGAATGAGGGTGTCTAGAAGACTACACAGACCATGTCTGTCGCCATGCACAAAACTCAAGTCCAAATAGAGCAAAGACCTCAACATCAATCCAGCCATATTGATCCTCTTAGAAGAGAAAGTAGGAGGTACCCTTTAACAAATTGGTATAGGAGAACGCTTCCTGAATATAACTCCAGGGGCACAGACACTGAGAGCAACAGTTAATAAATGGGACCTCTTCAAACTTAGAAGCTTCTGTAAGGCAAAGGACACAGTGGACAAGACCAAACGGCAGCCTACAGACTGGGAAAAGATTTTCACCAATCCTATATCTGACAAAGGGCTGATCTCCAAAATATACAAAGAACTCAAGGAACTAGTCAACAAAACACCAAATAACCCTATTTAAAAAATGAGGTACATAACTGAAGAAAGAATTCTCAATAGAGGAAATCAAAAATGCTGAAAGACACTTAAGAAAATGATCCACATCCTTAGCTATCAGGGAAATCCCAAAAAAAAAACAACTTTTATATACTATCTTCCCCCCGCCAGAATAACTAAAATAAAAACCACAAATATTTTTTTATGAAGAAATAGATGGGATTGCAATAAAAACAACCCTAATGAGGGAAATCAAACCAACAAAAAAGGACAACATATTTTCTCCCCCCTATTTTGGGCTTTAAACCTAGGGCCAAGGATCACATATAATTCACCCCAGCCTATAATTCACATCACCAGAAGAACTAGGATAGAAGGTGTATTCTAAGAGATTCACATAAAGTTCCTCACAGAACTGGGAAGGGACAAGTCCCCCAGAGCTCAGTTGAAGTGGGGGGCAGCAAATGGAAAGAGAAGTAGCAGAAAATGAGGGGGAGGAAAGGAAAACATGTGCGACCAGGAAGATTGAGCCTGGTTAGGAATAGAAGACAGGAAAGTGAGAGACAGAGACAGAGAGAGAGTGAGAGATCATAAAAGAGGGAGCCAATATTGGTTTGAAGATAAAATTGAACACAAAGAAAGGTCTAGAAAACTACAAGTCTGCTCCCAACTAACCATTTGAGCTTCCGTGGAAAGGCTATCATAAATGCCCTTCCTGAAGAGTGAGATCAACAACAAACTTATCCATGGAGTCCTAAACTTGTGCTTGATGGAAACAGGAGCAAACACCCATACATAAACACTGAGTCGAAGTACAACCCGGATGCAGATGGAGAGGACAAGACCAGGCTGCAGAAACACATAGAGACAGCTTACCTGAACAAGAAGGAGCTAATGGGCCAGCAGACTGATAGCTGGGAAGCCAGCATGGGACTGACTCAGGCCCTCCTGAATATGCCTCTCAGCCAGAAGGACTGAGCAGTCTAAGGGACCTCAGACAGTGGAGCCAGGATGTATCCCTGGTGCACAAAAGGACCTTGTGAACACATCCCCCATGGAGGGATAACTGCCTTAACCTAGAGACAGGAGAGAAGCCCTAGTCCCTACTTCACATGACCTGTCAGATCTACATGACCCCAACTGGATGGCATTCCCCTACATATTGAATTGGGGTGGGGGGATGCGAGGGAGGGTGGTTAGAGTGCATTGAGAGGGCAGAGAGGGTAAAAGGGAGGGAAGGAGGGAGGGAGGGATAGAGGGAGGGAGGGAGGGAGGGAGAGAGGGAACTGGGATCGACATGTAAAATAATAAATTAAATTAAAAAATAATGCTTTGACTCCAATATTTAAGTTGAAGCACAAGTTACTGGGGAAAGGATTTCTATTTTTGTTTCCACAGAAAATAAAAAGCTGTGGATTCCTTCCAGACTAATGTGGTTTGATCACGCCAGACCACCTGAAACAGAGTACAAGGTGATCCTACATTCAAAACAGTTGGACAAAGCAGCCCTACAGACTACAGCCAGGATTTCTGAATCTTCTTCGAATCCCCATGACAGCGCCCCTTACCAGCAGAATGTAGTTTGGAAAGAACGATGCCCACGTTCCCAAATATTGTGTATAAATGTTTGTTTTCATTTAATTGGACTTTGTTATATAAAATAAAATAATAAAGTAAAAAAATCTAAAATACTTTTTAAGGTTTAAATAAGAATAGAAGTTAGAAAATATGAAATAGTGCACAGAATGTACTGAAACTTTGATGTCCATTTAAAAGTTGTACTTATTTAAATAAGACATATATGGTCTGTTTCTTTAAGTCCCCCCCCCACAGAATGGGTGTTTTGCATGCACATATGTCTGCATGCATACTACAATCACTCAGTGTTCTGGAAGGATTGAATTGGGATACAGATCACTTGAAACTGGAGTGAAGAAGGGTTGTGATCCATCACTAAGTACTAGGAATGAAAGGGAGGTTCTCTAGGAGAGCAGCCAGTACTCTTAACTTATAAGCCATTTCCTCAACCTATGTAGTTTATTGAGACAAGTTCTTCTTAGATAGAGCACAGTGGCCTTGAAATCACCTTCCTCAATGCAAATCAAAACAACTTTGAGATACCATCTTACCCCTGCCAGAATGGCTAAAATTAGAAACACCAGTCATGACTTATGTTGGAGAGGATGTGGAGAAAGTGGAACACTCCTCCACTGCTGGTGGGAGTGCAAACTCATACAGCCATTTTGGAGATCAGTATGGCGGTTCCTCAGGAAAATGGGAATTAGTTTACCACAAGACCTGGCAATCCCCCTCTTAGGCATATACCCAAAGGATTCACATCAATGCAACAAAGACATCTGTTCAACTATATTCATAGCAGCACTATTTGTAATAGCAAGAACCTGGAAGAAACCTAGATGCCCTTCAATTGAAGAATGGTTAATGAAGATGTGGCACATCTACACAATGGAATACTACTATGCAGAAAAAAATAATGGTATCTTGAAATTCGCAGGCAAGTGGATGGCACTTGAAGAAACCATCCTGAATGAGGTAACCCAGTCACAAAAAGAGAAACACAGTATGTACTCACTCATATATGGATTTTAGAACTAGATCAAATGATCACCAGCCTATGATTCACATCACCACAGGAACTAGGATACAAGTTGTATTCTAAGAGATTCATATAAAGTCCCTCACAGAACTGGGAAGGGACAAGTCCACCAGACCTCAGGTAAAGTGGGGGAGGACAGCTAATGGAGAGAGAAGTAGGAGAAAATGAGAGGGAGGAGAGCTAGGCATGTGCGACCAGGAGGATTGAGCCTGGTTAGGAATGGAAAATAGGAGAGAAGAGAGAGAGAGAGAGAGAGAGAGAGACAGAGACAGAGACAGAGACAGAGACAGAGAGAGAACATAAAAGAGGGAGCCAATATTGGTTTGAAGATAAAGTTGAACACAAAGAAAGGTCGAGGAAACTACAAGACTGCTCCCAACTAACAATCTCAGCTTCCGTGGAAAGGCTATCATAAATGCCCTTCCCGGAGAGTGAGATCAACAACTAACTTCTCCATGGAGTCCTCAACTAATGCCTGTTGAAAACAGGAGCAAACACCCATACATAAACACTGAGTCAAACTAGAACCCAGAAGCAGATGGAGAGGACAAGACCATGCGGTAGAAGTACATAGAGACAGCTTACCTGAACAAGGAAGAGCTAAGGGCCACTAGACTGATAGCTGGGAAGCCAACAGGGGACTGACTCCCCTGAATATGGGTCTCAGCTAGAAGGTCTGAGCAGTCTAAGAGACCTCAGACAATGGAGCCAGGATGTATCCCTGGTGCACAAAAGGACTTTGCAAACTTATCCCCCATGGAGGGATAACTGCCTTATTCTAGAGATAGGAGAGAATCCCTAGTCCCTACTTCACAGGACCTGTCAGATCTATATGACCCCAACTGGATGGCATTCCCCTACATATGGTATTGTGGTGGGGGGTTGGGAGGGGAGGGTGTTTAGAGTGCATGGGAGAGGGCAGAGAGGGCAAAAAGGGAGGGAAGGAGGGAGGAAGGGCTGGAGGGGAGGGAGGGAGGGAGGAGAGGGAACTGGGATCGACATGTTAAATAATAAATTAAAAAAAAAAAAAAAACGCTTTGACTCCAAAATTTAAGTTGAAGAACAAGTTACTGGGGAAAAGGATTTCTATTTTTGTTTCCACAGAAAATGAAAAGATGTGGATTCCTTCCAGACTGATGTGGTTTGATCACACCAGACCGCCTGAAACAGAGTACAAGCTGATCCTACATTCCAAACAGCTGGACAAAACAGCCCTACAGACTACAGCTAGGATATCTGAATCTTCTTCGAATCCCCCAAGACAGCGCCCCTTACCAGCAGGAAGTAGTTTGGAAAGAACGACACCCAAATTCCCAAATAATGTATATAAATGTTTGTTTTCATTTAATTGGACTTTGTTATATAAAATTAAATAAAAAAAAAAAAAAAAAAAGAAATCACCTTCCTCATGCCTCACCATACCCAAATGCTGGTATTGCAGTTAAAAAAAAAAAATCAAAACTTGGCTAGTGATTTATACTATTTCCAGAACATTACAACACAAGGATGAAAATGTTAACACAATTTAAAAGTATATTGTATTAATATTTTGATATTACCAAGTTGCTCTGGCATTATTCTAATAAAACCAAGAAACTAGTTACAGATCCATGGGTAGAATTCAATTTCCCATTCTCACCACAGAGTCTTGTTTGGTGGCACTCTTCCTGGATTCCAACTTGGAGGATACTGGCCCATCTAGACAGAAAAATTAAAAAAGGAAAACTTCATTAGTTCTCACTAATTTCCAGTTTTCACTAATTTCCAAAGCATTTCCAGGTCCAAATGTCATTCACATTTTCCACTCTTCTGGCAGGGACAGGGAAGAACTCGACAGGAATACAATAGTACTCCACCTTAGGATCCCCCAAATAGCCTGACACCTATGGAAATTCCACCAGAACTGATATCTTTTTGCAGTGTGCTGCTAACCTTTCCAGCTTGCTCTCAGGCAAACTTGCCCTTTCAGGCAACTCAGGATGCAGCATCCACTACCTGTTTTCTACATGTATCATACTTTCCCTAAGTTCACATCATATACTTTTTGAGAAAAATACACTTATAGATAACTCAAGAAATACACATGAATATTTAAATTTCTGAATTATATTCTTTCTTAATGTTATTTCATTTAATACCTACATGAGATACACATCTTTCCCAGCTTCTGTGTGTAGTGAGTGATAATTGAAGAGGTCCTGACAAATACAATCTACTAAATAAGCAATGATTAAATAACATAACTAATTAAGAAGTACCCAAATTATTTTACTGGTAGGCTTTAACAAATCCATTGACATTTGCCTGCATAATAGCCATTACAGCGAAACACGTTATATGTAAATGGATTTAGAACAATGAGATAATAGCTATGGGAGAGAGTAAAGTTTTTATTATGGCTAGATATAGGAAACCCTTACTAAGGCACCAAAGCTAACCTTCAATACATACATTAGTTGGCATGCTTAAAATTTTTCCCAAGAAAGGGCTAGAGAGATGGGTTCAATGTTAAGGGTCCAGTTGGCTCTTCCTTAGGACCTGTGCTTAATTCCCAGCAGCTACACAGCAGCTCACAGCCATCTGTAATTGCACTTCTAGGGGATCTGATGTCTTGTTCTGACCTTTTCCGGCATCAGTCATGCATGTGATACACAGAAACGTGATGGTAGAGATGACAGAGTCATGGAATATCTGCCAAGGAGAGTTGCTAACAGGGAGTGCATCCAGCCCAATAGAAAGAAGTGGCTTGCAGTCAACAAAGCTGAATAGAGTTGGAGATCTAAGAGGATTTTGACATCACATGGAGATGGAAAGATTGGAGTTTGCCCATTCGTTTCTCAGTCTTCCTTGGCCCAGTATTTCCTCACTCTTCTCTTTATTTGGAATGTTGATGTATATCCTGTGCCATTATATGTTAGAAGTATATGATCTGCTTTTTTATTTTGATTTTAATGGGTGATTACAATTAAGAGATTGCAGGATTCTCAGAAGCAACATTGAACTTTCTAACATTGTTGAGATACTGTGATAGACTTTGGGGGCTTCTAGAGTTGAAAAAAATGTATTTTGCAATGATATTATTATAAACTTCTAGTGCTAGTGAGTGACAGTTTAAAAGTAGCTGGCCCACATACTTTCACAGGGAGTGCCACTGATAGGAGGGTTGTCTTTCTTGGATTTGGGGTGGGTATGTTCATTTGGAGGGAGGGTGACACTGTGTGGGCAGGCTTAGAGGTTTCCTATGCTCATAATACCTTCCAGAATTTCAATAGACTTCCTATTGCCTACAGAATGTAGGATTCTCAGCTCGTTCTCCAGACGCGCAACTACCTGTACACCAGCATTTTATATACCATGATGAAAATGGACTGAATCTCTGAAAATATAAGTGAGCCACTTCAAATAAATGTTTCATTTATGCTCTTATCTCTTTCTCTCTCTATCTCTCTCTCTCATGCTCTCTCCACCACACTCTATCTTTCTTTTGTCTTTCCCTCCCCAGGCTAAATCTTCCTAGTCCCACCTGATTTTTCTCTCCTCCCCTACTCTTTATTCTGGCATCCTCTCCACTCACACCCCCCACACTCCCAATATGCTAAGAAGATCTAGTTCTTTTCCCCTTCTATGAGGGAACTTGTATGAATCTCTTAGAATCATCCTTGTATTCTAGTTTCTGGCATTATGAAATATAGGCTGGTGATCCTTTGCTCTATGTCGAAAATATATATATGAGCGAATACATACCATGTTCTTATTTTGCTGACTGGGTTACCTCATTCAGGAGGTTTCCTTCAAGTTCCATCCATTTGCCTGTGATTTTCAAGATTCCATTGTTATTTTTTCCACAAAGCAGTATTCCATTGTGTAAATGTCCCACATCTTCTTCATCCATTCTTCATTGGAGGGACATCTAGGATGCTTCCAGGTTCTTGCTATTACAAATAATGCTGCTATGAACATAGTTAAACACATTTTTTGTTGCATGGATGTGGATCATTTGGGTATATGCATAAGAGTAAGATTGCCAGGTCCTGTGGTAGACCAATTCGCATTTTACTAAGGAACTGTGATGAAGATCTCCAAAATGGCTGTACAAGTTTCCAATCCCAACAGCAATGTAGGAGTACTCCCTTTTCTCCACATCCTCTCCAGCATAAGTTCTCATTAGTGTTCCTGATTGTAGCCATTCTTGCAGGAGAAAGATGGTATCTCAGAGTTGTTTTGATTTGCATTTCACTAATAGCTAAGGATGTTGAGCACTTGCTTAAGTGTCTTGCAGGCTTTTTGATTTCCTTTATTGAGAATTCTCTCTTCAGTTCTATACTCCTTTTTTAATAGAGTTATTTGGTGTTTGGGTGACTAGTTTCTTGAGTTATTTGTATATTTTGGAGATGA
Organism: Phodopus roborovskii; assembly: GCF_943737965.1. Taxonomy (NCBI): domain Eukaryota; kingdom Metazoa; phylum Chordata; class Mammalia; order Rodentia; family Cricetidae; genus Phodopus; species Phodopus roborovskii. Next base: position 99,816 of record NW_026126530.1, on the reverse strand, counting down.
GCCCTATGTCAGATGTAAGGTTGGTGAAGATATTTCCCCACAGTGTGTGCTGCCTTTTGGTCTTGTCAACTGTGTCCTTTGGCTTACAGAAGCTTCTCAGCTTGAGAAAGTTCCATGTATTAATTGTTGATCTCAGAGTCTGTGCTACTAGATTTATGTTTAGGAATGAATCTACTGTACCAGTTTCTTCAAGGGTACCTACCACTTTCTCTTCAAAGATATTCAGTGTGGCTGGATTTATGTTGATGTCCTTGATCCATTTGGATTTGAGTTTTGTGCAAGGCTATAGATATGGGTCTATCTGCAGTCTTCTACACACTATCATTTGTTGAAGATGCTTTCCTGCTCCCATTGTATACTTTTAGCTGTTTTGTCAAAAATCATGTGTTCATAGGTGTGTGGGTTAATATCAAGATTTTTGATTTGATTACTTTGATCTACTTGTATATTTTTTCTGCCAATACTAGGCTGTTTTCATGAATATAGCTCTAGTCAGGGATTAAAGTCAGGGATGGTGATGCCTCCTAAAGTTCCTTTGTTGTACAGGGTTGTTTGGCTATCCTGGGTCTTTTGTTTTTCTATATAAATTTGATTATTATCCTTTCATGGTCGGTGAAGAATTGTGCGGATATTGATGGGGATTGCATTCAATCTGTAGATTGCTTTTAGTAAGATTTCCATTTTTACTATGCTTATCCTATCTATCCAAGAGCATGGGAGATCTTTCCATTTTGTGGTATCTTCTGAAATTTATTGGTTTAAATAAACAGTTCTTGATATATAGGTCTTTCACTTGTTTGTTAAGCATTACCCCAAGATACTTTATGTTGTTTATGGTTATGGTAAAGGTTGATGTTTCTCTGTTTTCTATGTCAGTCCCATTGTCCTCTGTATACAGTAGGGCAACAGATTTTTTTTTTAGTTGATCTTGTATAATGGTAGTTTGCTGAAGGTGTTTATTAGCTGTAGGAGTTCCCTGATAGAAATTTTTGGGTCACTTATGTATACTGTAATATATCTGCAAATAGTTAAATTTTGGCTTATTCCTTTCCAATTTGTATCCCCTTGATCTCATTTTTTGTCTTATTCCTTTAGCTAGAACTTCAAGTACAATATTGAAGCAATATGGAGAGAAGTGTAGCCTTGTGTTGTTCCTGGTTTTAGAGGAATTGCATTAAGGTTCTATCCATTCAGTTTGATGTTGGCTGTTGATTTAATATATATGCTTTTATCATGTTTAGGTATGTTCCTGTTATCCTTGATCTCTCCAAGCCCTTTATCATGTAAGGGTATTGGAATGTGAAAAGGCTTTTTCAGTAAACCCTGGTTTTTTTTTTTTTTCACTTTGTTTATATGGTGTATTACATCAATCGACTTTTATATGTTCACCCATCCCTGCAACACAGGGATGAAGCCTGTTGGTCATGTTGGATAATTTCTCTGATGTGTTCTTGGATTTGATTTGCCAGTATTTTATTGAGTATTTTTGCATCTATGTTCATGAGGGATATTGGTCTATCCTTCTCTTTCTTAGTTGTGTCTTTGTGTGTCTATGGTACCAAGGTAACTGTGGCCTTGAAAAAAATGTTTGGGAATGAACATTTTGTCTCTATTGTGTGAAACAATTTGAGGAGTATTGGTATTAGTTCCTTTTTGATTTGCTGGTAGAATTCTGCACAAATGCCAACAGGCCCTCGGCCTTATTTTGTTGGGAGGCTTTCATTGACTGCCTAAATTTCATTGACGGTATTGGTCAGTTTAAGTTGCTTATCTGTTCTTGATTTCCTTTTGGTAAGTGATAGTTATCCAGAAATTTCTCCATTTCCAATGAATTTTCAAATTTTGTGGAGTATAGGTTTTTAAAGTACAACCTGAAAATTGTCTTCACTTCCTCAGTGTCTGTTATTATGTCCACCTTTTTGTTTCTGATTTTGTTAATTTGTGTGTTCTCTCTCTGCTTTTCAGTTTAGTTTGGATAAAGGTTTGTCTATCTGGTTGAGTTTCTTAAAAAAAAAAAAAAAAAAAAACCCTTTGTTGCATTGATGTTTTGTATCATTTTCCTTGTCTCTATTGATTTGTGCCCTCGAATTGATTATTCCCTGGCATCTACTCTGGGGTGACTTTGCTTCTTTTTGTTCTAAGTCTGTTAGCTGTGCTATTAATTCTCTAATGTGACTATCCTCAGTTTTCTTTATATGGGCTCTTATGAAATGAACTTCCATCCTTCGTAGAAATCTTTTCTTTTATTTATTTATTTTTTTAATTTTATATAACAAAGTCCAATTAAATGAAAACAAACATTTATACACAATATTTGGGAATTTGGGCGTCGTTCTTTCCAAACTACTTCCTGCTGATAAGGGGCGCTGTCTTGGGGGATTCGAAGAAGATTCAGATATCCTAGCTGTAGTCTGTAGGGCTGTTTTGTCCAGCTGTTTTGAATGTAGGATCAGCTTGTACTCTGTTTCAGGCGGTCTGGCGTGATCAAACCACATTAGTCTGGAAGGAATCCACATCTTTTCATTTTCTGTGGAAACAAAAATAGAAATCCTTTTCCCCAGTAACTTGTTCTTCAACTTAAATTTTGGAGTCAAAGCGTTTTTTTTTTTTTTTTTAATTTGTTATTTTACATGTCGAGGAGATTGACTCATAGAAATCTTTTCAATGTTTAACATGAGTTTGTGTATGTTGTGTCCTCATTGTCATTGAATTCTAAGAAGTCATCCATTTCTTTCTTTATATCTTCTTGACCAGGAATGGTCCAATTGGACATTGTTCAGTTTCCATGAGTTTGTAGGGTTTCTTGAGATTTGTGTTGTGGTTGAATTCTAGCTTTAAAGCATGGTGGTCTGATAAGATACATAGGAATATTCCAATTTCTTTTTTAATTTGGTGAGGGTTTTTATGTGGCCTAGTATGTGGTTGATTGTAGAGATGGTTCAATATGGATTTGAGAGGAAGGTATATTATTTGTGTTTGGTTGTAATGTTCTGTAGATGTATCTTAAACCCAATGTAGACATAGCTTCTGTTAGTTCTTGATTCTTTATCAAGTTTTTGTATGGTGGTCCTGTCTAGTGGTATGAGTGGAGTGCTGAAGTGTCCCACTAGGAGTGGATGAGGTTTTACATGAGCTTCAAGATTTAGTAGAGTTTCTTTTACGAATGTGGGTGCCTTTGTATTTGGGGCAAAGATGTTCAGAATTGAGAATTTGCCCTGATGGATTTCTCCTATGATGAAAATGAAATGACTGTTTTCATCTCATTTGATTGATTTTGGTGTGATGTCTAACATGTTAGGTATTAGGATAGCTATACCTGCTGGCGTCTTGGGTCCACTTCATTGGAAGATCTTCTCCCAACCCTTTACCCTGAGGGAATGTCTGCCTTTGAAACTTAGATGTGTTTTTTGTATGCAGCAAAACCATCAATTCTGTCTTTGTATCCATTCTTTTATCCTGTGAATTTCCATAGGTGAGTTAAGACCATTAATGTTAAGGGATAATAAGGACCACTGATTGTTAATGCTTATTTGTTTTAGATTTTTTGTAGGTGCTGGTATTGTGAATATATTATCCATGCTTTAACTTTGGTTTTGGTGAATTGGGATTATCTATTACTTATGTCTTTGTGAGCATAGTTTACTTCCTTGGGTTGGAGTTTTCGTTCCAGAAATTTCTATAGGGCTGGATTTGGAGATATTCATTGTGAAAATCCAGCTCTGTCATTAAATATGTTGTTACCTCTATCTATAATGATTGAGAGTTTTGCTGGGTATAGTAGCCTTGTCAGGCATCTGTGGACTCTCATACTTGTAGAACATCTACCCAGGACATTCTGATCTTGAGAATTTCCATGGAGAATTTAAGTGTAATTTTGATCATTCTACCTTTATATGTTATCTGAAATTTTTCTCCTGCTGCTCTTAATATTCTTTCTTTTTTTCTGTATGTTAGGTGCATTGATTACTATGTGTTGTGAGGTCTTTATTCTTTGGTCCAGTCTATTTGGTGTTGGGTTTTCTTCTTGTGCTTTTATGGGCAAGTCCTTATTCAGATTGGGAAATTTTTCTTCAACGATTTTGTTGAACATATTTTCCACACCTTTGAACTGGGCTTCTTCACCTTCTTCTACACCCATTAGTCTTATCTTTTGCTTTAACCAGTGTCCCACATTTCCTGGATGTTTTGTGTTAAGGTTTTATTGGACTTATGATTTTCTTTGGTCGATGTATCTATTTTCTCTAGTTTATCTTCAGCCCCTGAGATTCTCTCTTCACTCTCTTGTATTCTGTTGGTTTTTCTTGAGTCTGTAGTTCCTGATCATTTGCCCACTTTTTCTATTTCCAGCATTCCTTCAGTTTGTGTTTTCTTTATTGTCTCTATTTCTGTTTTCATGTCTTGAACTGTTCCTTCAACTCTTTGATATTTTTTCTTGGATTACCTTGCTTTCTTTAAGCACTCACAAAAATGCCCCACACAAATTATATTTCTACATTCTGATCTTGCTTCTTCAAGCAATAATGCTGGTTACACTGCTCTATCTTATATATTCTTTAAAGGTTTTATGTAGTATAACTCCTCGTTATCCAGTGTAGGTTGAGTATTCCTTATTGGAAGTGCCTGGCACTGTGTTTGCAATTTTATATGATCTGGGAATTCCTTCTGTATATATTTTGTCTTATTGGTTGATGAATAAAATAATGATTGATTGATTGGCCAGCCAGAAAATATAGGCAGGACTACAAGATGAGAATGCTGCAAAACAGAGGTGGAGGGATAGTGATTTAGTGCACCAAAGAAGTAACAGGATGAAGAATTCTCCCATAAGCCAAATCCAGGTGGAAATACATGATTATAGAAATGGGTTAATAATTAAGACAGAGATAGCCAATAAGAAGCCCAACCACCAGCCAACTGTTGTATACCCAATATACCATCTGTGTATTCATTTAGGACTAAAGGGTGCCAGAGTCAAACAGGATGAAGAATATATATATATATATATATATATATATATATATATATATATATATAGAGAGAGAGAGAGAGAGAGAGAGAAGAGAGAGACAGACAGAGAGAGAGAGAGAGAGATGTGTGTTTATAGACCTTAAGTGTTGAACATCAAAAATTTAAAATCTGCTCTATGAAATGCTTCAAAATTCACAAAGTTTTGAGTGCTACATACACCCACAGTGTCATTGAGAGCACTCTGGATTCCTGAATTTCCATAGTTCGGGTGGACACTTGCCTTAAACTGTGTGGAAGAAGAATACAGATCAGAACAAGGAGCTACAAAGGATTTTGCTGTTTGGTTGTTTTTGAGGTAGAGTCTTACTAAGCAATTCTCAGAATGGCCTGGAACTCACTCTGTAGATGAGGCTGCCTTCACGCTCACAGAAATCCTCCTGCTTCTGCACCTCAACTGCTAGAATTAAAGGGATGTGCTACCATATCTGGTCTAACATTATTTACCCGGTTTAAAAAAATAAGTAAGTCTATAATTACAAGCAGTTGTGTTATTTACCCAAAAAAATTTTCTCTAGAAATATAAGTAAAAGCAGTGCCTATACTTCACAAATGTCTACTCACAGATTATTTTAAAGGTAAAGTGAGATGAAAAGATAACATAAGGGAGATTTTAGAGTAATGAAAATGTTTAAATACTATGCTTCCTCCTCCTCCCTCTTGAAGGAAAGGTGAGGTTCTGAATAGACCCTCCAACACAGTTGGAGGAGAGAGAATAGCTCCTTTCAGTGAAGGTCAGCACAGTATATAGGGACCATATGGGAAGTGCTCTGGAATAATTAAAACAGCAGTTGTATATACAAGGTTCTTTTGTGCACCAGGAATACATCCTGGTTCCACTGCCTGAGGTCCCTTAGACTGGGTAGTCCTTCTAGCTGAGACCCATGTTCCCATGGAGGGCACTCCCTTAACCTAGAGACAGGAAAGAAGTACTAGTCCCTACTTCAAATGACTTGACAGATTTATATGTCCCCACCTGGATGGCATTGCCCCACATGTGGAATTGGGTGGGGGGATGGGAGGGGAGGGTGGTCAGGGTACATGTGAAGGGGGAGAGAGGGTAAGAGGTAGGGAGGGAGGGAGAGGGAGAGAACTGGGATCGACATCTAAAAGAAAATAATAATAATAATAATAATAATAATAATAATAATAATGACAATGATAATAACAGCAGTCTTAAATGCAGATCCAATTAGCTGAACCATAAGTCAGAATCACATTCAACAGCTCTCATCGTGTTATCCTACTGTCTGTCAGCTTATGTCTAATATGTGCCCTGAACACTGCACATATTTGAACAGAGCATGGTGTTTTTGAAGCTTTTCAACAAATTAGAAGTTTATTAAAATAACAGCATAAGGTGCATATATAAATACTCACACCTTGAATTCCCTCAGCTTTACACCTATGTAAAGAATTCTGATATTTTCAAGGTTTTCTTTTTAAATTGGCGTGTGTGTGTGTGTGTGTGTGTGTGTGTGTGTGTGGTCTTTCTTTCTTTCTTCCTCTTATTCTTTCTTTCTACCTTTCTATCAACATGGGGGTCATGTCCATGAAAGGTACAGTGGCCAATGAGGCCAGAGGCATTGGATCCTCTAAAGATGAAGTTTACATGGACCTTGAGCTATTCAATATGTGTGCTAGGAACTGAACTCAGGTCCTCTGCAACAGCAATATGTGCTTTTAAAAGCTGAGTCACCTGTTCATCTCAAAAACAATTCTGATTTTTAAAATAGGAAGGTCATAAGTTTGAGTGGAATGGTGCTTATTTTTATATTTATATGTTCAATGTGGAAGGCAGGATACAAGCTCTAGAGAAATTTTACCTGGGTAAATAACACAACTCTCAAGATGTATTTTACATAAAACCCAAACAAAAAACAACAGAACCACACACAATGCCAAACTATTATCTACTGTATATAGCCACACAAGTTAAACAAAGGTTGCTGTTGGTATTTAGGAGTCACTATAGGATTGAGGGAGGATGATGTGCATATGCTTTTTGTGTTTCTTTGTTAGCTTGTCATTTTTTGTGTTGCATTTTATTTTGTTTTCTGAAATGGTTTCATTATGTACCCCTAGCTGGCCTGGAATTGGGTATGCATACCCAATTACCTGAAAATGAAAATGATTTCCCTTTTTGACTCAGAGTACGATTCAAACGTGTCTGACAACATACACAGATATTTTTGGAAATTTGTGACCATATACTTCCCAATAATCCAACTTAACCAGTATGATAAACGTATTTACAGAGTGACATCTCCCATCACCTTATCATACTGGTTAATGAATAAAGTATTGTTGGTCAATAGGAAAGCAAGACAGGTAGTACTAGGAGACAAGAAGGATTCCAGGAAGTAGTAAGGAGGAGTCAGCATGGAGAGACTGGGGAGACCAGATGCCGGCCCCATTCCCGTAAGATGAAACCACTTGGAAATTCTTAGATTAACAGAAATGGGTTAATACTTAAGACAGAACTAGCCAATAAGAAACTAGTACCTGGCCAACAGCATTATATCAAATATAGAGTCTCTGTGTGTTATTTGGGGCTAGGGTGGTGGTGGGCCCAGGCGCCGGGGGAAAAAACCTACTACATACATGAAGGTTTGCAATGTGAAAGTGCTTGATTTAAGTCAGAGCCACATAGGTCATGGCCAACCATGAAATGTTCTAGTCACACAGTTTGGGAGACACAGTTTGGGAGGTTTTATTTTGTTTTGATTTTTAGTTTTTTGAAAGAGCATCTCTCTGTGTGTAGCTCTGGCTATCCTGGAAATCACTCTGTAGACCAGGCTAGACACAAAATCAGAGATCTACATGTCTTTGCCTCCCAAGTGCTAGGACTAAAGCCATACACCAACACTGCCCAAGTAAAAGTCAGATTATAAAAGTAAACAAATTCATAAAATACTGTGGAGAATCAGAAATTACTTTTGAATTCTTCAAGTTAAAGACTCAAATATCACCATGTATTCAATATATAATCCAGATGACTGAGACCCCTATCATTTTACAAATTCATCATTCCCAATTGTGATTATGCTTCCAAAGGTAAAAAAAAAAAATCAACAAAATCAGCAACAAAAGGAAATTAAACACCAGGGAATTCCTGTTTCAAGTACAGTAAATCTTACAGAGTGTGTACCATCCCAACAAATGGTCTACAGAGACGATCAAAGCATGGTTGACCCATCATAGTGGCATCGTCTATATATTTGTCCCACTCCAAGCATTGTTACTACTTGAAGTCTTCAATATTTGCAGTGTAATATATATTTACATTTTAGTGAAATATGACTCTCAAAATGATTGCTGACGTCCATAGGTAGTTGAAGGTATATTCTACCCATGAAGATTTCTCTTTAATTCCACTTCAACTGGAAAGCACAATGCAAATGATTAGCTCTTTGGAAGTCATTAAAATGCTAACTTAGTAAATCACCAGCAGAGGTACTAAATACATCTTTGAAGGGCTAAGCTCCCTGGGATTATTACAGTCATCAAACTCTAGACCTTGTCTTAACTTTTAAATCAATACTCTGAAATTTGCTTGATAATTAAAATAACCATTCAAAAATTCTTAAAGTATTGTTAATATGTAGTCACAATGCTATTCCACTTAAATACTTCTCATTCATTCTCCCCAAAAATAACTAATGGTACCTTATTAATAGCACTGTGCCTTTAAAGGACCTGTCAGGACATTTCCCTGAGAAAATGAGGTATCAGTCATTTTCATTAATGCTAATAAGCCAAAACCCAGAGTTAATGAAACAATTTCAAATAAAATCACCACTACAAAATCCTAAATACTGTTGGGTGAAAATGTTAATTTAAACTAAACTAAACTATTATATACAATATATATGGATACATGATATGTATTTAAAATATGGGTTATAAAAAACACTACCTCTGCCAAATGCTGTCTTTATAAAATCAGGTGAATATCCTGCTTTAGTTAGTCTACAAACAAAAAACAAATATATCTATGTTACTCATCAGAAAGAAACACCACATTTTAGGCAAAGGCCAATTCCAAAGCAGTTCCAAGCTCAAAATCTGCTGAAAAAAAAAAAAAGAAAAGAAAAAGAACAACCACTGATCTGCCCAGATCCATTTCTACAGTTCCACACTTCTTATGGAGGTCTGGCTTCTTCTTAGAGGTGCTCATGTTTACAACTGGATGTTTCTATAAATTGTACTTGGTTGAGTGCTATCTTACAGAGTATACATACATTCTTGAAGTAGAACATACTAGATAAACTAGTAGAAATGTGTCATTTTATGACTAAGGAAACTGAGGCAGGGGCTTTACCTGACTCTGAAAGGAAAAGGTCAGGGCAACAGTGCAGAACTGCTCTGAGTTACCCACACTTCCCCTTGTAAAATTTAAAATTCCACTAAATGAGGAGACTATTGCATTTCTAAAGTTTGTATCTTTAAGTGTTACATTTCTAAAAAAGTGCTACTTAATTCCTGTTTCTTAGACTTGAAATAGAACAGCTTTATTTACTAGGAATGAAGTACTCTGAGAAAGCATCACAGTGTCAGAAAGGCATCCTTTCTTTTCCCACTCTTGTTTTTTCTACACTCATCATTCTGTAATGTTTTTACCTGACACTTTTAATAGTGTGATTTGTAAAAGCATCTTGAAGTGTCCCTGAACTAACCAAACAAAAGTATTTCACACAAATTAAACTTCATAGTACTAAAACTGACCAGATATTTTATAACATTATGAAATTTACTACATTTATTTTAAAAAAATATATTTATACAAGCATTACACAATGAAGAAACTATTTCAAATAAAGTATTCTTATGAATACTTACTTTTGTCTCATCAGAGCATTTTTTCTCTTTAATTCATTGACGTTTCTTTCCAAAGCACGAGCTTCCAGCTTGAAGAAAATAATAGATTTTGAAACTATATCTATAAAATCTCAAATGTCTAGAGCATGATGGCATATAACTTCACGACTAAAAACAGGTTAAGAATCTGCACTTATCTTTTTTCACCCCCATCACCATGCTTCTTTCAGTGACCCCCATCTCCTGACTTCTGCTGGAGTGCCAGACCTCTCCCAGAATGCCTATCCATGCAGGACCACCCTGAGTCCCCGCCTACCTGATCTTTGGCCCTCATGACCGGGACCCTGCTGGAGGTGAATCTGGGACCAGTTCAGGTCCAATCCCTGCCATACCCTTCCCTGGAAACTTCCAGGTTAGCCCTGAATGTAGCTCCCACCTACATCCAGTAGCCATCGAGAACACTCCTAGGACTTTGATCCACAAACCACCCACCCAGAATCTGCCCTCACCCCAACCTGTGCCCTAACTAGGCCACTGTCCCACTGCTTTCATTGAGCACTGGACCACAGAGCAGGTCCAATAATCCCGCCAACTTCAGGGAACTTCCTGGATCTATTCTGAGCACACTAAACCACATCAAGTCCCCTCCTGCATAATCTTTGAATCCCATCGCCTGGCCTCTGCCTGATACCTAAATAGCCAGGCCTCTGCCAGAGACCAGACTATCCATGCTGGACAACTGAGTCCCTGCCTACCTGATCATTGACCCCAATTGCCAGGCCCCTGCCTGAGAGGTAAGCTCCTAGAGAGTTTGGACCACACAGAGATACAGACATCAAACTCCTGACACACTTAAGCACACTGGGGGAGTAGCATAAACAGGAGAGAAACCCCACATGTACCCATTGGAAGAAGTGAAGGTAAGGTGACAATACAAGAAAACACCTAACAATAGAAAGACAAGAAGGAAGTCATCAGAATCTAGGGAATCTACACCAACTACTAGACCTGAAGACTTGAAAGCAGATGAAGCAGAAGAGGAGGACTTAGAAAATATCGTCATAAAAATGACAGAGGCACTCAGAGACTATACGAGAAAATCCCTTAGAGAAATGAAAGGAAAAATATGCAAAAAAAATGGAAAAAAATGAACAAATTTCTTAAAGAAAGTAAGAAAAGTCAAGAAAAAAACAGATGAAGGAAATAATTCCAACAGTTCAAAACCTGAAAACTGAAATAGAGACAATCAAGAAAACACAAACTGAGGGAATGCTGGAAATAGAAAAATTGCACAAATAATAAGAACTATAGATGTAAGCATAACCAACAAAAACCAAGAGATGTAAGAGAGAATCTCGGGCACTGAAGATAAACAGGAGGAAATGATTCATTGACCAAAGAAAATCTTAACTCCAACAACTCCTTAACAGAAAACACCCAAGAAATGTTGGACACTGTGAAAAGGCCAACTCTATCAATAATATGTATAGAAGAACTTGAAAAAGCCCAGCTCAAAGGGGCAGAAATCATGTTCAACAAAATCAATGAAGAAAACTTATCCAAGTTGGAAAGGATACGTCCATGAAAATACAAGAAGCATATCGAACAACAAATAAACTGGACCAAGGAAAAAGAACCCCTTGACACATATAATCAAACATATGAATGAAGAAAAAATTTTAAGAGCAGCAAAGAAAAAGACCAGGTAACATATAAAGGCAGACCAGTCAAAATTACACCGGACTTTTCCATGGAAACTCTCAAGGACCATAGGTCCTGGATATGTGGTTCTAAAAGTGCTAAAAGTCCATGGATGCCACCCCAGGATACTATGCCAGCAAAACTCCTAATCACTATAGACAGAAAAAAAGAATCAGCCAGATTTTCACAATACATATCTACATATCCAGGCCTACAGAAACTTCTGTAATGAAAACTCCAACACAAGGAAGTTATCTAGGCTCATGAAGACATAGGCAATAGATGACCCCAATTCATCAGAACCCAACTTAAAAACAGGGCAAATATATTCAGAATACCATGGCCAACAAAATATCTAAAGCAAATAAGCATTAACAATCAATGGTACTTACTTTCCCTCAACATTAATGGTATTAAATCACATATAAAATGACACAGGCTAAATGGATAGCAGGACAGAATCCATCTTTCTGCTGAATACAAGAAACACAGATAAGCTTCAAAAGCAAACATTAACCCATAGCAAAGGGTAGTGAAAAGAACTTCCAATCAAATGGACCCAAGAAACAAGCAGGTGTGGCTCTCCTAATATGTAATAAGTTAGATTTTTAACCAAAATCAATCAAAACAGATGAATAAAGTCATTTCGTATTCATCGTAGAGAAACCAATCAGCAAAAAATCTCAATTCTGGACATATATGTCCCAAATACAAAGGCACCCACATTTGTAAGAGAAGCACTACTAAAACTCAAAGTTTACATAAAACCTCACATACTCACAGTGTGATAATTCGACACCCCAATCTCACCACTAGACATTTCCACCAGATACAAACTTAACAAATAATCAAAAGAACTAACAGAAGTTATGTCTCAATTGGGTTTAGCAGTCATCTATAGAACATTCCAACCAAACGCAAAAGAATGTACCTTCCTCTCTGCTCCACATGGAACCTTCCCTAAAATCGACCACATAACAAACCTCAACAGATACAAAAAATTGGAATAGTCCCCTGTATTTTATCAGACCGCCATGCTTTCAAGCTGGAATTCAACAACAACACACCTACGCAGAAATCCTACAAACTCACAGAAACTGAACAGTGCACAATTGCACCTGGATCACAGAAGAAATAATGAAAGAAATGGAGGACTTCCTAGAATTCAACAAGAATGAGGACACAACATATGCGAACTTATCGGACACCTTGAAAGAGTGCTATGAGGGAAGTTCATTGCGCTAAGTGCCCATATGAAGAAAACTGAGAATAGTCACATTAGAGAATTAACAGCAAAACTGAAAGCCCTAGAACAAAAAGAAGCAAACTCACCCCAGAGGTATAGAAGCAAGGAAATAATTTGAGGGCTGAAATCAATAAAGTAGAATCTTGGAAAACAATACAAAACTCAATGCAATAAAGAGTTCACTTTTTGAGGAAATGAACAAGATAGACAAATCTTTATCCAAACTAACACAAAAGAGAGAGAGAATAACAAAATACAAAACATAAACAAGAAAGGAGACATAACAACCGACACTGGGGAAATCCAGACAAGTTTCAGGTCATACTTTGAAACCCTATGCTCCAGAAAATTTAAAAACTCAAAGTAAATGGACAAATTTCTCAATAACTATCACTAACTAAAATTAAATCAAGAACAGATGAGCACCTTAAAAATACCTATAATCCCCACTGAAATAGAGGCAGTCATTGGAAGCCTCCCAACCAAAAAAAGTCCAGGGCCAGATGGCTTCAGTGCTGAATTCTACCATAAATTCCAGCTAAAGCTAATAACGTAACTCCACAAATTGTTTCACAGAATAGAAGTAGAATGTTAATTACCAGACTCCTTTTGCAAGGCCACAATTACCTTGGTAACTAAGCCAAAAGAAGACACAACAAAAAAAGAGAACTAAAGACCAATATTCCTCATGAATATTGATGCAAAAATACTCCAATAAAGTACTGGAAAATCGAATCCAAGAACACATCTGAGAAATCATCCAACATGACTAAATAGGCTTCATCCCTGGGTGACAGGGACAGGTCAACATATGAAAATCTATCAATGTGATCTACAATATAAACAAACTGAAAAAGGAAAACAACGTAATCATGTCACTGGATGCTGAAAAACCTTTGAGATAGAGGTCTTGGAGAGATCAGGGATAACAGGAACATATCTAAATGAATAAAAGCAATATACAGTAAATCAACAGCCAACATCAAACAGAGTGGAGAGATTAAGGCAATTCCTCTAAAATCAGGAACAAGACAATGCTGCTCTCTTACTCTCAATATCTCTTCAATAATGTACTTGAAGTCCTAGTTAAAGCAATAAGACAACAAAAGGAGATCAAGAGGATACAAATTGGAAAGGAAGAAGTCAATCTGTCACTATTTGCAGGTAACATGATAGTTTACATAAGTGACCCAAAATAACTCTACCAAGAAACTCCTACCACTGACAAACACCTTCAGCAAAGTAGCAGGATACAAGATAAACTTAAAAAAATCAGTAACCCTAATTTATTCAGACGACAAAGAGGTAGAGAAAGAAATCAGAGAAACATCACCCTTTACAATAGCCACAAGCAACATAAAGTATCTTGTTGTAAAGCTTACCAAACAAGTAAAAGACCTATATAATAAGAACTTTGTGACTCTAAAGAAAGAAATTAAAGACGATACCAGAAAATGGAAAGATCTCCCATGCTCTTGGATAGGTAGGATAAACATAGTAAAAATGGAAATCTTACCACAAACATTCTCAGTTTCAATGAAATCCCTGTCAAAATCCCCACACAATTTATCACTGATCTTAAAACAATAATAATCAAGTTCATATGGAGAAAAAAATGACTGAGTATAAAAAAACAACCCTGTACAATAAATGAACTTCAGGAGGCATGACCATCTCTGATTTCAAGCTTTACTATAGAGATGTACTCCTGAAAACAGCCTGGTATTGGCAGAAAAATATACAAGTAGATCTATATAATCAAATAAAAAATCCTGACATTAACCCACACACCTAGAAACAACTGATTTTTGATAAAACACCTAAAAGCATACAATGAGCAGAGGAAATCATCTTCAAAAAATGGTGCTGGCACAACTGGATGATAGTTTGTAGATGACTGCAAATTGACCCATGTCTATAGCCATACATAAAACACAAGTCAAAATGGATCAAGGACCTCAACATAAATCCATCCACACTGAACCTCTTAGATGAGAAAGTAGGAGGTGCCCTTGAAAAATTGGTACAGGAGACTGCTTTCTTAACATACCTCCGTTAGCACAGACAATTAATAAATGGTAGCACCTGAAACTGAGAAGTTTCTGTAAGGCAAAGGACACTTGACAAGACCCAACAACAGCCCACAGACTGGGAAAAGATCTTCACCAATCATACATCGGAGAGAGGGTCGATCTCCAAAATATACAAAGAACTCAAGAAACTAGTCACCAAACACCAAATAACCTATTAAAAATGGAGCACAGATCTGAAGAGAGAAATCTCAATTGTGGAAATCAAAAGGCTTCAAGACTCTTAAGAAAGTACTCAACATCCTTAGCTACCAAGGAAATGCAAATCAAAACAATTTTGAGATAACATCTTACCAGAAATACTAAAATTAGGAACACCATGAGAACTTATGCTGGAGAGGATATGAAGAAACAGGATAACCCCTACACTGCTGTCAGGAGTGCAAACATGTACAGCCATTTTGTAGATCATTATGGTGATTCTAAGGAAAAATGGGAATCAGTCTATCACAGGACCCAGCAATCCCACACTTAGGCATATACCCAAATGATCCACATCCATGCAAAAAAGGTATCTGTTTACTATATTCATAGCAGCATTATTTGTAATTGCAAGAATCTAGAAGCAACCTAGATGCCCCTCAACAGAAGAATAGATAATGAATATGTGGCACATTTACACAATGGATTACTACTCTGCCAGAAAGAAAGAATGTAATATTGAACTTTGCAGTCAAGTGGATGGAACTTGAAGAAACCATCCTGAATGAGGTAACCCAGTAACAAAAAGAGGGACATGGTACTTATTCACTTATATGGATTTTAGACATAGAGCAAAGGATCACTGGCTTATAATTTACAGTGCCAGTGATGAGACTAGGATACAAGACATTTCTAAGAGATTCATACATGATCTCTCATGGGGGGAGGAAAAGATCTCCTGAGAATATTCAGAGTGGTGGGGCAGTAAGTGCATAGGGGACTAGGAGAAAGAGAAGGGCAGGAGAGGAAAACACATGACATGAGACTAGAAAGATTGAGTCAGGGAAGGAATAGATGAGAAAAATAGAGAGAGAGAAATACCATAAAATAGGGAGCCATTATAGGATTCTATAAAAAATGATTATAGAGAAATGTACAGAGACCTACAAGTCTCATCCCAATTTACAATTTGAGCAACATTTGCTAGGCTACTATAAATGCCCTTCCCTGATAAAGAGATTGATTACTTACTTATGTACAATAATTGAGCCCTCATCTAGAAGCTGATAGAAATAGAAGCAGATACACACAGCTAAACACTGAGCCAAACTGGAATCCAGATGCAGAGAGGGAGGACAGAACCAGGCTATAGAAACACATAGAGACAACTGACCTAAACAAGGAGGAGCTAATGGGTCCCAGAGTGATAGCTAGGAATCCAGCATTGGAACAACTCAGACCCCCTAAACATGGGTCTCAGAAGGCCTGGCCTGTCTAAAGGACCTCTGACAGTGTAACCAGGATGTATCCCTGATCCATAATAGGATTTTGGAGCATGTACCCCATGGAGTGATACTCCTTTCTCCTAGAGGCAAGAGGGAGGGCCTAGTTCCTACTCCAAATGATTTGACAGATTTAGATGACCCACCCAAGAACTCATCACCCTACATGTGGAGTGGGGAGATGTTATTTGAGGGTGGTGGTTGGGCATGGGATGGTAGAAGAAAGGGAGCAGGAAGGGATGGAGCAGAAACTGGGATTCATATATAAAATAAGAAAAATAAATAAATATTATAAATAAATAAAAGAGAATTGGCACTTATTGTAGTCAATATAAAACATTTTTAATTTTGGGAATTATTCAAAAAGGGAATGAGTTTTAAGCCATCCAAATGCATAAATGTAAAGCTGGAGTTTTATTGGTACTTGACAATTAATGTTGCTGTTTAAATGCAGTATCAGAGCCTAAAATCATTTGATGATGAAAATATCCAATCATAAGTGGCTAGCAGACTAACATAGAGCAAAGTCAATGGAAATGGATGGTCCTTAGGTCCATAATACTGGAAACTACAAATGTCTAAAACAGTTTCACAGAATGACAATACAGGTCAATTTTAATAACTAAATACAATCTGTACATATCACACTACTATTAAGTATAAGACCATTCACAAACACAATTGCAGCAGTTATTATTTGTATGTGTGTATTTGTTGGTAGTGTGCAGCACCATGCCCAACTTAGTTATAATAAATACCAAGAACCTGCAATACTCTCAAATAATCATTAATAAAAGCCAAACATATGGTATTCTACATGCTTCCCATTCTGTTGACTCTACAGATCAGATATAGAATATAGAGTACATTAGATAGATCAATGCAAAATGTAAGCTTACCATTTATAAGTAGCAAATACTAACACTCTTCAAATAAAAGGGACACTACTGTCAATAACTTTGCAATATACATGAGAATTGACTTTAGCCAACTAATGCACTTAACATCCACCGTAAATATAGCTTAAATATATTTTACTACTATAATTTTTTTAGCTAGGCAATGGTGGTGCACAACTTTAATCCCAGTTCAAAGGAGGTAGAGGCAGGTGCATCACTAAGGCCACCTTGGTCTACAGACCTAATTCCAGGATTGCCATCAATACACAAAGTAACCTTGCCTCAAACCCCTGCTCCAAAAAGGATGTTTCTCTGTGTGTAATTATTTTCCAATTGTAATCATAAAAATCAATTTTAAACAAAAAGGAATTCAGTACAATACCCTGAGCTAGTAAAATGTTACAATTCACTTAACTGTTTTAAAATTTTATTTAGTTTTATGTGCATAAGTGTTTCTCCTGACTCTGATATACCTGGACTTATAAGGTGCTCACTGTATGACACATAAATATGAAGATGTACACATGTTATGTGTGTGTGCATGCACACATGAGTGTGATTGGAGGTGTCTTAAGAGGACAGAAGAGGGTCTAAATTCACCTGGAAGTAGAAGACAGGCAAATGTGAATCATCTGACTTGCTCAGAACCAAACACAGCTCTGGTCCTCTGGAAGAGCAGCAAGTGCTGAGCTGAAATACTGAGCTCTCTCTCCAACCCCCAAAACTCCTTCTCAAGACTTTGTGATTTTAAAACTAATTATATTCAGAGGGAAATGTACAAGTAAAGCACAGAAATAAAAGATTAATTCTCAGTGCTTCCTATGGTCTGGCCTAAATATGATTTAAATACTGGTAAAATTAACAAAATTCATAGAAAGTGATTATTTTTAAATACTGTCTATACCTTTAACTAATATAACATGAATAGTATATGTTAGGGGGACTTAAAAACTTACCCAATAGTCATGTTCCCTTTGTTCATGAGCCACAACCTAAAATACAGTTATTAAAATTATTCATAAATAAAAAACTTTCATTGCCACCACTAAAATTCATGGCCCAAACCATAATTCCCACTGCCGAGGCATCTCTGAAGCATTATAACCATTTTGAAAGCACAATTTCACATATACAGATGATTTTCTCTCCTGAAATTTTAAACAAACCTGAACATAAGGTTTTTAATGCCAACAAACTGCAGAAGATGATCAACTACTAGAGTTTCCAAGGAACAGATAACAAGCACAACATGGGACTGTGATGGTGCCAGACAGTGCTGTGCTGTATAATACTCATTCCAAAAGAAAGGAAAGCTGCAGAAGTTTTTTATTTCAGCATCTTTGGCTCCCTGTGTATATTTCAGTTTCACAAAACACCTCAGGAGTGATGAAAGCTACAGTCCTGCATCAATTCTATCCAGTCAGAGTGCTCTAACTGCATATACAGCTGTCACTTGACACACATACCTGCACTTGATAGGAGCAAATTGTTCTCTCCAATTCTTCTTCGATATCCTTGGCACGCCGTCTACATGGAACAAATAGTTACTCCACTGTGCTGACATATAATAAAGAATAACAGCATGTGGCTACAAGAATATTACTGAGTGTTCTTCCTTATTTAATTATAACCACAAGACTCCTCTTTTGAGAGATGCTGACAGGTATTAAAGACCATCTTCTCCTCCCTAAGTCTAATGTCAATTAAACTATGTGAGCACTATTACTTGGATGTGCCTAACACGATGTCACAAAAATTTACACAGTACAGAAGGTCTCAAGCAGCCTGTTCAGGGGCTCAGTTACAATCTTACCATGCCTCCATCCTAAGTGCAAAAGTCTCAGGCACATGCAAGCATGCCTGATCATCTGGTTTTCATTTTCAGGACTCAAAATCATGAAAGATAAACTCAGATCCTATAAAATTAACAGAGTCCCAGAAAAGGAAATCGTTTTTGTTTGTTTTGTTTTGTTTGTTTGTTTGTTTGTTTACTTCAAGACAGGGTTTCTCTGAAGCCCCAACAGTCCTAGAACTGGCTCTGTAGACCAGGCTGGACTTGAACTCACAGAGATCCACCTGCCTCTGACACCAATGCTCAGCTCAGGAGAGGAACTCTTAAGAGGTAAAAGTATAACTAACTTACTGTCTTTATGAAACAAAAAAGTAATTTGTCCTTTTAGATAAAGCTCAAACTTACCCTTCCTAAGGTTGATAGAAGTGTCTTATGACTCAAGTTGCTGTGGTGATCCTCTAACAGACATTCTAGTGTTTCCTCAGGTCCACTGAGGACTGAACCAAAGACTAGCTAAGCATTTACTAAAATTCTAAGAGTGGCTTGTTCATTTCATGGCAAACTTGCTGAATGCTAATACTGTGTATATTCTTTCCCAGCTGAAAAAATATTCATGAATGAGCTTGAATTAACTGCTCATCATGTCCTTCTTGAAGACAGGGTCTCATGCAGGTCAAGCTAGTTTCAAGCTCACGATTTAGCCAATATTGGTCTTGATCTTGTGACCTTTCTTTTCCACCTCCCAGTGCCAACACACACAACATCCATACCTATTTATAAACTTCTTCATGTTAACATAAAATATGCTTATACTTATATGTCAAAATCCCCAAAAAGAAAATTTTCCTTTTTATATTCTCTGAATATCAACAAAATTCCACGAAATTCAAATACAAATTAATGAAACAAAAATATGCCAATTCACTGAGTAGTTGTGTTAGGACACACAAGCCTTTAGTCCTAGCACTTGGTAGGCATAGGCAGGCAGATCTTTGAGTTCAAGGCAAGTCTGCCTCCAGAAAGAGTTCCGGATGGGTCAGGGATACAGAGACCTTGTCTGAGATCAAACAAAACAACAAAGCCATTTTATTTTACTGCTTCCTGATGCCAAGCATCAAAATAAGAAAGAGGATGTCTTACCTATAGGTGTCTAGTTCTTTGTTCACATGGTTGGTTCTCTTGTTGACTTTGAAAAGTTCTTCCTCTTTCTCCAATCGACAATTTTCCTCCACTGTTATTTTCCTTAAAAAAAAAGAGTTTTTCATTCCTTTTAATGTATGTAATCAATATAATCAACTACAATCACAAATAGTGTATCACACAAAGCAATTGCCATACACCACAGCAAAGGCCATGTGCAAAAAAACAAGAAAAAAAAATTGTGTGTCTCTGATATGAAATTTGGCACTGGGGAAAAAGTGTGGTTCCAACAAACCCTCCACTTCTGTGGAACTTCCTGGCTCTGCTCTGAACCCACTGGACCCACCTATCCACTCAGGTACACCTTGATGCTACACTTTGAACCCCACCAACTGGCCTCTGCCAGGGGAGCAATCTCCAAGAGAACTTGGATTATCCATGGTTGCAGACATCGAACTCCTGACCCAACTACATTCACCAGGACAGCAGCGTAAAGAGAGACAGAAACTCCACCTTCACACACTGGAATAAGTGATGGGAAGACAGAAATAGAAGAAAATGCCCAACAATAGAAAGAAGAGTATGATAAACCAGAATCTAGGGACTCGACACCAAAAAGAACTAAACATATCAAAACAGATGAAGAGTATGACTTAAAAAAAAAAAAAGTTCTTAAAAATAACACAGGCCCTCAAAGATGCTATGAAAAAAAAAATCCCTTAAAGAAATGGAAGAAATCCAGACTAATGTGGTTTGATCAAGCCAGACTGCCTGAAACAGAGTACAAGGTGATCCTACATTCAAAACAGCTGGACAAAGCAGCCTTACAGACTTCTGCCAGGATTTCTGAATCTTCTTCGAATCCCCGTGACTGCGCCCCTTACCAGCAGGAAGTAGTTTGGAAAGAACGCCCAAATTCCCAAATATTGTGTATATATGTTTGTTTTCATTTGAATGGACTTTGTTATATAAAATAAATTAAGAAAAGAAATGCAAAAAAAAACAAACAATAAATTGGAAGAAATAGAGAAAAAGGACACAGAATATATGAATGAAATAAAAAAAATCTCTTAAAGAAAGTATAGAAAGCAAAGAAAAACAATAAAACAGATGAAGGGAAGCAATTCAAACTGTTCAAGACCTGAAAACTGATATAGAGACAATAAAGAAATCCCTAATTGAGGGAACGCTTAAAACAGAAAACCTGGGTAAATGATCAGGAACTACAGACACAAGCGTAACCAACAGAATATAAGAGATTGAAGAGAGAATCTCAGGAGTTGAAGATAAACTACAGGAAATAGATTCATTGACCAAAGAAAATCTTAAATCCAACAAAACGTAGTAGAAATGTGGGATAACATGAAAAGGCCAAACCAAAGAATAATAGGCAGAGAAGAAGGTGAAGAACCCCAGCTCAAAGATGCAGAAAATATATTCAAAAAAAATCATTGAAGAAAACTTTCCCAATCTGAAGAGAACTTTTCCAATTTGAAGAAATTATGCTAATGAAAATACAAGAAGCATACCCAAAACCAAATACACAGGACATAAAACAAAACAAAACAAAACAAAAAAACTCCCCTTGACTCATCATAATCAAAACATCTAACATACAGAATAAATAAAAAATATAAAGGACAAGAAGAACAAAGGCCAGGTAATTTATAATGGCAGACCTATCAATCAAAATATCAAAATTACACCTGACTTCTACATGGTAACTCTCAAGGCCAGAATGTCCTGGATAGATGTTCTACAAGTACTAAGAGTTCACAGATTCCAGCCAAGGCTACCATACCCAACAAAACTCTCAATCACTGTAGATGGAGAAAACAAGTTATTTAATGACAAAGCCAGATTTTCACAATACATATCCACAAATCCAGCCATGGAGAATGTTCTGGAAGGAAAACTCCAACACAAGGACGTTAACTACAATAACAAACAACTAGCCAATCGATAACACCCCTTCACCAGAACCCAAATGCAAAAGCATAGGAAATATACACAACAATACCACTGCCAACAACAACAAAATGAAATCTAAAACAAATAAGAATTAACAATTAATGAATGAATGGTCCTTACTTTCCACCAACATTAATGGTCTTAACTTGCATATAAAAAGACACAGTCTAATAGAATTGACCTGAAGACAGAATCTACCCTTTCGGTGTAAAAAAAAAAACACATCTAAGCTTCAAAGACAGATACTAACCTAGAGAAAAAGGGTTGGGGAAAGAACTTCCAATCATTTGGGCCCAGGCAGCAAGAAGGTGCAGTTATCCCAATATCTACCAAGTTAGACTTCAAACCAAAATCAACCAAGAAAGATAAAGAAGGCCATTTCATACCCATCATAGGAGAAGTCCATCAGTACAAAGTCTCAATTCTGAACATCTATGCTCCATATACAAAGGCACCCACATATATAAAATAAACACTAATAAAACTGAAAGCTCACATAAACCTCACACATTACCAAACTTTTTATGGGGCTTGTTACACAAGTCACACAAATGCACAAATAAGAAAGAGAACTACAGACCAACATCACTCATGAACATTGATCCAAATATACTATATTAAATACAGGTATATTGAATCCAAATTCACATCAGAGGACTCATCCAACATGATCAAATAGGCTTCATCCCAGGGATGCAGGGATGGCTCAACTTACAAAAATCTATCAATGAGACCCACAATAAAAACAAATGGAGAAGGAATAACAACATTATAATCCCACTAAGATGCTGAAAAGGCCTTTGAAAAAATTGAACATCCTTGGAAAGATCAGGGAAAACAGAAACATACCTAAATATAATAAAAGCAATATATAGTAAACCAACAGCCAACATCATACTGAAAGGAGAGAAGCTTAAGGCAATTCCTCTAAAATGAAGAACATGACAAGACTGCCCTCTCTCTACATATCCCTTCAATAATGTACTTGAAGTTCTAGTTAAAGCAATAAGAAAACAAAGGGAGAACAAAGGGATACAAATTTGAAAGGAAGAAGTCAAAATGTCACTATTTGCAGATGATATGATAGTTTCCATAAGTGGTCCGATAAACTCTACCAGGGAACTCCTATGGTTGGAAAACACATTCAGCAAATTACCAGGATACAAGATTAAGTTAAAAAAAAAAAAAACCTTATGTCTACTATATACAGACGATGATGTGGCAAAGGAAGAATTCACAGAAACATCTAATGGATCAAAGACCTCAACATAAAACCAGCCACACTTAGAAGAGAAAGTGGGAGGCACTCTTGAACAAATTGGTACAGGAGACAGCTTCCTGAACATAACACCAGTAGCCCAGTCACTGAGATTGGTAATCCATAAATGGGACCTCCTCAAATTGAGAAGCTTCTGTAAGGCAAAGTACACAGTCAGCAAGACCAAATGGCAGTGCACAGACTGGGAAAATTCTTCACCAACCCAACATCTGACAGAGGGATGATCTCTACAATAGACAAATAACTCAAGAAACTAGTTACCAAAACAACAAATGAAGAGAGAATTCTCAATAGAGGAATCAAAAATGGCTGAAAGAGACTTAAGAAAGTGCTTAACAGTCTTTTAGCCAACAGGGAAATGCAAATCAAAACAACTTTGAGTTACCATATTATTCTTGCCAGAATGACTGAACTTAGAAACACCAATGGCAGCTTATGGTGGAAAGAATGTGGGGAAAGGGTAACACTCCTTCACTGCTGGCAGGAGTGCAAATTTGTACAGCCATTTTGGAGATCAGTATTGTGGTTCCTCAGGAAAATCGAAATCAGTTTACCACAAGCCCTGGCAATTCCACCCTTGGGCATATACACATCCATGTTAACAGAGACATCTGATCATCTGTGTTCATAGCAGCATTATTTGAAATAGCAAGAATCTGGAAGCAACCTAGAAGCCCCTCATCTGAAAATTGATAAAGATGTCCATTTACACAATGGAATACTACTACTCTGCTGAAAAAAAAAAAAAAGAACAATGGAATCTTGAAATTTGTAGGTACATGGATGGAACTTGAAGAAATCATCCTGATTGAGGTAACCCACTCATAAAAAGAGGAACATGGTATTTACTCACTTATATATGGATTTGAGACATAGAGCAAAGGATTGCCAGCATATAATTCTCACCGCGAGAGAAACTAGTATACAAGGAGGAACCAAAGACAATAATACAAGGTCCCTCACAGAAGGGGAAAGGACAGGATCCCCTGAGCATATTGGGAGTGGGTGGGGTCAGTGAGTGGAGTGTCAGGAGAAAGAGAAGGGGAGGAGCGGAGCACATGTGGGACCAGGAAGATTAAATTGGGAGACTAATACATGAGAGAGAGAAAAGAAAGAGAATATAATAGAGGGAGCCATTATAAGTTTGAAGAGAAAATTGACTCAGAGACCTACAAGGATAACCCCAATTATCAATCTGAGCAATCGTAGAAAGTCTACCTTAAATTCCCTTCCCTGATAATGAGATAGATAACTAATTTATATGCCATCATTAAGCCCCCACCTAGTAGCTGATGGCAATACAAGCAGAAACTCACAGCTAAACACTGAGCTGAACTCTTGGAATCCACTTGTAAAGAGGGATGAGTGATAAGAAAAGTGGTCAAGACCAGGCTACTGAAACCAACAGATACAGCTAACCTGAACAAGGGTCAGCTCATGGCCCCCAGACTGATAGCTGGGAAACCAGCATTGTACTGAATCAGATCCCTGAACGTGGACCTCAGTTAGAAGGCCTGGGCAGTCTAAGGGACCTCTGACAGTTATACCAGGATGTGTCTGTGGTGCATAAAAGGACTTTGGGGAGCACATTCCCCGTGGAGGGAATACTCCTTTAGCCTAGAAGCAGGAGGGAAGTTCTAGATACTACTCCAAATGATTAGACAGATTTTGATGTCCCCTCTTGGATGGCATCACCCTCCCTGTAGAGTTGGGGGGGATGGGATGTGAGGGTGTGAGCGGGCCATTATGGAAGGAGGGAGTGGGAACTAGGATCAAGTTTTATTATAGTAAGTCACTATGTTTGTTAGTAAGAGGGCCAATAACTACAACTATGGCTTGTGTTGTTTTGTTTGGTTTTTATGACAGTGTCTCATAATGTAGACCTGAAAATCACATTTTAAACCAGATTGGCCTCTAATTCACATAGATCCACCTGTGTTTGCTTCTTGAGTGCTTGAAGTAAAGGTTGTAGACCCAATATTTTTAATTGGTAGTCAAAAATAATAAGAGAGTGAGCCCAATCCCCACAGAGGGATAGTCTCTTAGCCTAGAAACAAAGGGGAGGACCTAGGCTTTGCCCCAAATGATGTGACAGACTTTGATGATCCACCATTGAAGGCCTCACCCTTTCTATGCAGCAAAAGAAGGATGTGATGGGGTCTTGGGAAGATGGGACGGAGAGAGAACTGGGATTGATATCTAAAATAATATTGTTTCTAATTTAAACTTTTAAAAAGGAAAAAAAGAACAAGAGAATAAATAATCCCAGCACTAGCACTAACCCTGCACTACTTTTTTCTTTTACTAACGAGTAACAGGTAAATTATTGAACAGTTACTGTGTGCCAGAACTGTTACGAGACATTTCTGTGGGCAATTAAACTAGTCAACAGCCATACAAAACTATTATTTCCATTGCATAAAAATGAAAACAAGGTACAGAGAAAGCAGTCAGATACCATGTAACAATAAGTCTCTGAGAAATGAAGCAACAAGGCATTTCATCACTGTGTGGACATCAGAGTATACTTAAAGAAACAAAGATGGCAAAGAATCAATGGGTGGCATTGTCCTATTTGTGGTCCATTTTGTACCACCATGTTATTATATGATACATGATTGTCACCGGGAGCAGGCTTTGGGAGCATATGGCCTCTTCCTACTTCTAGTTTTATCCGTCTTCTTCAACTTTAAGGGGGTTATGATCTCTCCTCTTCCTGCTCTAAGAACATGCTCCCATGCTCCCCTCACTATCATGGGCTCTCCCTTTGGAACTGTACACCAAAACAAGTTCTCCCATCTACTAGTTGCCTTGACCTGAATAGTTTGGTATTTAGGTGCTTTTGTTTGTTTGTTTGTTTTCTTTTCTGCCATTGTATTTTATCACAGCAACAGAAAAGTAACTAATACAACCTAAATGTTGAAATTTAAACTCTACTGATAGAACTTCGAAGAGAAATCACATATATAAAGCAGTATACTAAACTTCTAGATTCAAATATTTCACTTCTTCCCAATATTAAACTTAAAGAGCTGAACATAATGTATCAGTCATGAAAAAAAAAAAAAAACAAGAAAATAACGTGAATGAAAAAAAGCAATATAGAAAATAAGTTAACCAAAAGTATAGCCTATAGAGGCAAGAACTTATTCTGATATTTATACAGTTTTACAAAGTTTCTATGTCCTACCCTGAAGAACAGCTTGTGGCATAATTCAGCTTGATCTGTGAGTTGATTCAGAGCAGAATATATAATACTATTCAAAATAGACATACTCATTGGGCTTTTTGTCAACTTCTCACAAACTACAGAAACTTGGCAAAAGAGAATCTCTACTGAGAAAAATAACTCCCCAGGACGTGCTTGAGGCAAGCCTGTGGGCATGTTCTCCATGACTAATTGATGTAAGAGAGACCCCAGCCAATGCAAGTGGTGCCACCCCTGGGTTATATAAGGAAGCTGATCAATCCATGGAAAGCAACGCAATAAACAGTCCTCCTCCATGGCCTCAATTTCAGTTGTGCCTAGACTTTTCATTATGACCAGTGTGATCAGGACAGCAACAGAAAATAAAGTAATACATTAAATCACAGTGTGAACACATACAAACAGAACACAATGCATATTTTCACCACTACTTTGAAAATGGACAAAAAAAATGTGTTGCACCTTTGAATTTTTAAGCATTATTCATTAACTTCATTAACTCATTAACCATTAACTGGTAAATTAGCAAATACTGGGGCCACTGGTTCCTGGGGTAATACAGGATTACTTCTCTGTTGATCACTTTTCATGAAACATATGATGTAAAGAATACACAACTTTGAATCCTGTGTATTTTATTTAAAACTCGCCATGGGACTGGAGAGATGGCTCACACCTAAGAGTGCACAAACTGCTCTGGCAGAGGACACAAGTTCAGTAATCAGTAACCACATGGCAGCTCACAAGCATTTGTAACTCAGTTTCAAGAGATCCAATGCCTTCTTCGGGCCTTAGAGAGCACCAGGCACAGGCATTGTGCATAGACATACATACAGGAACTCTCACATACACATAAAATGAAAATAAATATCCATGGGCAGGAGCAATAGTTCAGCCTTTAAGAAGAGTACATCCTGCTCTTGCAGAGGACCTGAGCTCAGTTCCCAAGACCCATATCCAGTGACTCATAACAGCATGTTATCTACAATTCCAGGGAGGGCCAACATTTCTGACTTCTACATGCACCAGCACTTATTTTTACAGGTTCACACACATCATACATAATTTAAAAGAGCAAATCACAGTTTTGTTTCTTTATTTTGCTTTGGTTGATAAGATGGGGTTTCTCTATGTAGCTTTGTAGACCAGACTCACAAAGATTCAGCAGCCTCTGCCTCCTGAGTGCTGGGATTAAACGTGTACACCATCCATGCCCAGCATAATAAATCATTTTTTAAAACTAGATAAAATCTACAATGGTGGAAAACATCTGTTCCAAGCACTTGGGAAGTGACAGCAGAAAGATCAGGAGTTAAAAGTCACAGCTGACTGTAATCAGGGTCAAGCCAGCATGGACTACATGAAACAGTCTCGAACAAAATAAAACACATCTTGGTTAACATAAGTTGTGTATTTCCTAAAGTAAATTCCCAACCAACAGCACTGTAAGTTAAGACAAAACAAGTTAATCTTATTCATTTCACAGTTATTATGGCCTTCTCACCATCAAGAACACGTGACAGCACTCAAGCACATGCTTGGGTTCTATGTGAACAGGTACCTCACCAAATAAACAATTCTAAAAAAAAGAGGTAGTCAGAGAAGACAATTGTTTACAGAATGAGAACTGAAAGAAATTGCTGTGTTAGCCCTCAACCAGGAGTTCTCACACTGGGCCTCTCAGAATCTTCATCATTCTCAGTTTACAAATGAAAGGCCAGCAAATCTCTGGGGAAAAAAAAACAGGCTTTAAGGTTACAAACAAATTTAACAATGGACTTTACATCGCACACACACATACATAAATACATGCACACTTAATGTATGAAGGAATAGGACAGACAAGGGACTTCCAAAGGGCAATAAAAGTCAAAGTGTGCTTGGTTTTATAATGAAAACTCTAAACTATAATTCTTATTAGGAAATCTGCAATTGCAAGATTGGTATCACAAGGGTCTTTTCTCTGCCTTATCCGGACATGTCAGGGCAATGTCTCATATTGCCATCAATATTTAAATACACTGAGTACAATTTTATTTACTTATTTTCATTTTACATATTAATCCCAGTTCCCCCCTTCCTCCCTCCCTGTTTCCCTCTGTTCATACCCCCATGCCCCCCGACCACACTCCTCTCCCACCCCCCACTCCACATGTAGGGTGATGTCTTCCAGGAGGGGTCATCTAAATCTGACACATCATTTGGAGTAGGGACTAGGCCTTCTCTCCTGTCTCTAGGTTAAGGGAGTATCCCTCCATGGGGGATGTGCACCCAAAGTCCTTTTGTGCACCAGGTACATATCCTGTTTCCACTGTCAAGGTCCCTTAGACTTCCCAGGCCTTCCGGCAGAGACCCATGTTTAGGGAGTCTGAGTCAGTCCAATGCTGGAATCCCAGCTATCAGTCTGGGGGCCTAGTAGCTCCTCCTTTTTTCAGGTTGGCTGTCTCAATGTATATTTGTAGCCTGGTCTTGTCCTCTCTCTCTGCTTCTGAATTCCTGTTTTGCTCAGTGGTTACTTGTGGGTGTCTGCTTCTGTTTCCATCTGCTGCTAGATGATAGCTCTATGATGGTGGATAAGACAGTCCTCAATCTCATTATCAGGGAAGGGCATTTATGGTAGCCCTTCCACTGTTGCTCAAATTGTTACTTGCAGTGAGACTTGAAGGTCTCTGGATATTTCTCTAGGTTCATTTTTCTCTTCAAACATATAATTGCTCCCTCTATTATGTTCCCTCTCTCTTCTCATCTATTCCTCCCCTGACTCAATCTTCCTAGGCCCACATGCTTCCCTCTCCTCCCCTTCTCTTCCTCCTAGCTCCCTCTCCACTCACTGCCCCACCACTCCCCATATGCTCAGGAGATCTTGTCCCTTTCCCCTTCTGTGAGGGAACTTATATGAATCTCTTAGAATCCTCTTTGCATCTTAATTTCTTTGGCAGTGTTAATTATAGGCTGGTGATCCTTTGTTCAGTCTAAAATACATATATGATTGAGTACATACAATTTTATTCTTTTTGTGACTGGGTTACCTCATTCAGGATAGTTTCTTGAAGGTCCATTCACTTTACTGCAAATTTCAAGATTTTATTCTTTTCTTTTCCGGCAGAGTAGTATTCCATTGTGTAAATGTGCTATATCTTCTTTATCCATTCTTCAGTTGAAGGGCATGTTGGTTGCTTCCAGATTCTTGTGATTACAAACCATGCTTCCATGAACATAGTAGAACAGAAATCTGTGTTGCATGGATGTGGATCAGTTGGGTATATGCCTAAGATGGCGATTGCCGGGGCCTGTGGTAGACTGATTCCCATTTTCCTGAGGAACCGCCTTAATGATCTCCAAAATAACTGTACAACTTTGCACTCTCACCAACAGTGGAGGAGTGTTCCCCTTTCTCCACATCCTGTCCAGCATAAGTTGTTCTTGGTGTTTCTAATTTTAGCCAATCTGGCAGCAGTAAGATGGTATCTCGAAGTTCCTTTATTTGCATTTCCCTGATAGCTAAGGACTGTGAGTACATTCTTTAGTGCCCTTCAGCCTTTTAAATTTCCTCTATTGAGAGTTCTCTATTAAGGTCTGGACCCCATTTTTAATAGGGTTATTTGGTATTTTGTTGACTAGTTTCTTGAGTTCTTTGTATATTTTGGAGATCAGCCCTCTGTCAGATGTAGGATCGGTGAAGATATTTTCCCAGTCTGTGGGCTGCCGTTTGGTCTTGTCCACTGTGTCCTTTGCCTTATAGAAGCTTCTCAGTTGGGGAGGTCCCATTTATTAATTGTACATCTCAGTGTCTGTGCTACTAGAGTTATGTTCAGGAAGCAGTCTTCTGTACCAGTTTGTTCAAGGGTACTTCCCACTTTCTCTTCTATGAGGTTCTACGAGTTTCAGTGTGGAAGGACTTATGATGAGGTCTTTGATCCACTTGGACTTGAGTTTTGTGGATGGCGATAGACATGGGTCTATCTGCAGTCTTTTACCCACCATCATCCAGTTGTGCCAGCACCATTTGTTGAAGATGTTTTCCTCCTCACGGTATATACTTTCAGCTGTTTTGTCCTAAATCAGGTGTCCGTAGCTGTGTGGGTTAATGGCAGAATATTTGATTTAATTTCATTGGTGACCTTGTCTGTTTTTGTGCCAATACCAGGCTGTTTTCAGGACTATAGGTCTGTTGTAGAGCTTAAAGTTGAGGATGGTGATGCCTCCTGGAGTTTCTTTATTGTACAGGATTGTTTTAGCTATCCTGATTTTATTTCTTTTTCTGTATAAAGTTGATTATTATCCTTTCAAGGATATTGAAGAATTGATTGAGCACAAATATTGATTGGAAACCCACTATTTTCCTTTCAGTTTAGGCACTGGGAATATAAATAAAAGTACCATACTTCTTACAGAGTTTAAATTAATGTGAAGCGGAGGACGTGATGTTAGAGAACAAAACAAGATGTGACGAGAAATAACGGAACAAAATAAGAGATATTGGTTTAGTTAGGGTACCGAGAAAGCCTTCTTTAAGATGATAGTGGGACCCCACATCTGAATGAAACAAAGATTCAAAAATGCAAGCACATAGAACACCACATAGTGAAAAAAATAAAAAGAAGGAAAGAAAAAGCTTGAAAGATGAAAGACCTTACCATACAGATGTGCTGGGCACACCAAAAATGAAGAAAGCCAATGGCAATAGATAGCAACAAAGAAAAGAGACATAGAATAGTCTATAGCTTCTCACAAGGTGGGTATGGTAAACTTGGTTCTGAGAATCTTGTTTTAAGTCTGTTTAAAACATTTGAGGGGGGTGGCAGGAAAGACTGTGACAGTATGCACAATTTATGTTTTAGGAGTTATTCTGAGTTTACAGAGAAAAGACAGTGTAGGAAGATATAAAGACATTCATAGGGCTACTGTAATGAACCAACTACTGCTAATGATGGCTTTAACCAGAGTATTGGTAGATGATAAAAAGCCATCAGATTAAAGGTTAAGAAATTTGACAGAATTTGATGATAAGACAAACAAATATGGGACACAAAAGGGGCACTGAAGGATGACTAGCAGCTGCCCTGTTCACAAATACAATGATACTGCCATTTAGTAACTACAACAAAGAATATTAAGCAAGCCTAACTTGCGCAGAAGAAAGGAGTCAGTTTTATATACAATAGGAAGTTCCATCCAAAGACACCGCTCAGATTCCTGGACCCGATGTCAGCATGAGTTTAAGGCAATAATCTGATAAATGTTACCAGATACTGAGAAAGGTAGCTTGGGAATTCCAACATATTTACATTTTGTTCATGAAGAAAATCGTCCAAGACAAAATAACATTCTTAAAAATGAATGATGTAGCCAGGTGATGTAGGGCACTCCTTTAAAACTAGCAGTCAGGAAGCAAAGGCAGGTGGATCTCTCTTAGTTCAAGGCCAGCCTGGTCTACAGAGTGAGTTCCAGGATAGGCTGCAAAGCTACACAGACAAATCCTGTCTTGAAAACACAAACAAACACCAAATTAAAAAAAAAAGAGAACAACATGAATGATTCTATGTAATTGATAACATCCAATAATCAATGTGTAAAGCCTCTAATACATAACATGCATTTAAAGACATTTCACTTGCCATTCACTGGAGTTACCAAACACCTCTCACCTGTGAAGCATCCTTTCATTGTCTTGGTACAGCTCCCTCATCACTGTGATTTTCCTTTGAAGCTTCTGTTTCTCGATTTCAAGTTGTGTATTACCTGACTGCAAAGACACTTGTTCAGACTTGAGACTTCGCATATGCTCTAGACAAAGGTACAAAATCATAAAGAAACTAAAGGAATTAAAGAATTCTTCAGTTCTTAATAAAGAAATTAAAGGAATTTCATACAATTAAAAACATATTAAAAATATTAACGATACACAAAGTTGGTCAGATCACTGTGACTTCAAAACCCACCTACTTTATAAAGATACACAGAGAAGCCTATCTTGAAAACAAAAATCCTTAATCACATGCCTAGGGTTTTTTTAAATGTATATGGAATCACTCAGACAATATACAATTAAAAATATGTCTTAAAATTTAGTGGCTAGAGATGGTAAGGGGAGTGTTTGTTTTTCCAAAGGTCCTGAGTTCAGATCTCAGAAACTACATGGTGGCTCACACAATCTGTAATGGGGTCTGGTGCCCTCATCTGGCTTGCAGGTGTGCATCCAGTCAGAAAATTGTATACATAATAAATAAATAAATCTTAAAGAAAAAAAGATAATTGACAAGATTGGACATGCCCAGGGACATACAGCTATAGACAATTACTATACACAACAGTTCAGTTACTAATACCATAATAAATCAGTCTTTTTTTCAGTCTAAATTGTTCATGTGCTGTCATTCAAACTAGCTGATAATAAGTGTTCATTTCCAGTTTCCTGAGAGACCAAGACTCAAACAAAATGAAGACTGGAAAGAATAATGACTTTTACATTATTTCAACTGCTATACTACTGAATCACCCACAAAATTGGGGAGATAGCTCAGTCAGTAAGGTACTGGCTAAACAAACATGAGGACCAAAGTTTGGGTCATGAGCACCCATATAAGACCTGTCTGAGTGCTGAAAAGGGAAAAAACAAGATCCCAAGGGCTTACTGAGCAGCACAATCCAGGTTTAATGACAGCTTTCTCAATGAATAAGGGGAAAGGAATTGAAGGGAAAGCCTGAATATCTACCTTTGTCCTCTATATACATATGAATACAGACACACACAAAATGGATTAACAATTATAAGTGATTGTGAATTCTGTATGAACTAGCACACCATTATTTTTACATATCTCATTTTTTCTTTCATTATGATTAATACAACTCTACACAGCTCTAATATTAAAATGAGAACCTCAACTCTGACCTGCTCTAAGGTATCATTCCCAAAACATATGTGAACCAATCGAATACAAGAAAAAAAATGCACTATACTTCAAAAGGGCAGTTTCAAAATCATAACAAGGAAAAGTTTAGTAACTATGTGCAATGGGATGTTATTATTCTAAAATGCAAGCTAAATAAACATATGGACCAAAAGAAAAGTTTGTGTCGATACAGTAATAGCAAAGGGAAAATGTACAGGAAATCATGAATAGTTGACTTCTGCAAAAATTGTAAAGCTATATCAGAAAAAAAAAATGCCCATCCATGCTGTCTGCCAGATCTAACAAGTCACTTATCAAGAAATCAATGGTCAATACAAGCTGTAATATAATTGAATCATACTAATGCAAAGAAGCCTTAAAAAACAACACAAATTATTTTACCATTATACACTCAAGCTCTTTTTTCTAGTGTCTTACTTTATCTCATTTTAAAACTTTTAAAACTAAGTGTTTGGGAGACGTGGAGGGCAGGGGCTCAGAAGGAAGGGGACTGGGAAAAAGTATAGCTCAATTCAAAAAACGTTTGTGTGTGTGTGTGTGTGTGTGTGTGTGTGTGTGTGTGTGTGTGTGTGAGTGTTCACCTCAGCCTGCATGCCCAGGTGGGCAAAGGTCAGAGGACAACTAGCAGGGGTCTGTTCTCTCCTTCCACTGGAGACTGAATTCAGACCATCAGGCTCAGAAGAAGGGGCTTTTATGCACTGAACCCAGACACTATAATAGGGCACTGTACAGGCCAGGTGCAGTAATTTTAAGCCTATATAAAGCAGACATGTGAGAAGCTGAGGTAGAAATGTGAGGACTTCAAGAAGCCTGGGGTTACATAGAAACATGCATTTAAAGGAAGGACACTATAAATTACCAAAAAGGCCAGAATCTATGGGAGATGAGAGATGGTTAGAGAAAAATGCTCCCATATGTTAAAAATTAATTATTGAAAAATTTTATGACGCATTAAGGAAAGAATGTTGGGGCTGGAGACATGGCTCAGCAGTTAAGAGCAATGAATGCTCTTCCAGAGAACCTTGGCTCAATTCCGATCACCCACAGGGCAGCTCAAAACTGTCTGTAACTCCAGTTCCAGAGGATCTGACACTCTCACACAGACATATATGTGAGCAAACTCCCAATAAAGTAAATAAATAAAAAACATTAAATAATTTTTTAAAACACCATGGAAAAAGAAAAGGTGGATTTGGAGGAACGCTCTACACACACAAGAGTTTCCCATATTATTTGGTGGGGGGGGGATTAAGACTGGCCAAGAGAAGGAGTAAACAATGGAATAACTGGTGAACTAATTGCTTGCTACACTGGTACTTCCTACTAAGATACATGTACGTTAATGTATGCCTCGATAAAGCTGCCTTGAAAACAGAGTGCCTATTCCTCTCTGTATCTTCCACACTGTTACTACTATTCTCAGATAGCAGCATTTTTTTAATTAGACTAATGTTTTTTCAGGTCTAATAACAATACAATTAGTATAATCAGTGAGTAGGGCAATTTAATCCAATGGTTCAATCTTTTTTAAGCATTTTGCTCATTAAAAGTCTTAAAGGCCTTTGAGACCCTTTTGGTCTTTTTCTCATCAGATCTCAACCCTGGTCTTGAAGGTTATAAAGAAGATAAAGTACACTGAAGCTGGCCTCACAACGATGAAGTCTGGTATAGAGCATAGGTCCAGATTCAAATGGTTCTGGCTATCGTTTGGAAGACAGAATAAGTTAAGAATGAAAAGGAAGAAATGTGAAGTTCTGGGCAGCCGTGGCAATGGTTGACTACATATTGACGTTTCTTGTATTCATTGAGAGGATTATTTTGTTGATGTTGATTTCTGGTAGGTTTATATTCAGCTGTGTAATCAGTGAAGGGGCTTTGCCTGTGATCATAGGTGTAGAGTTAGAAACAGGCAGGAAAAGCATCAGGCAGGTAAAATGAAGCTCTACAAGCAGAAGTTTTTGTCTTATGTTGCATCATTTAAGCAAGTGTAACAGGATCAATAAAGCCTGTTTTGAAAAGAAAATATAGATGAGGAGAAATAAAAAAAAAAAAAAAAAAAGATGCCTGTGGTTCCATTCTGAGTTAACCAGCACAGACATTTGAATATGTCCATCCATTCTTTTCAGATATAAAAATATGAATTTATTTCATTAACACAGTGAGATGTGATATACCTTTTACAGCACAAACACAACTGGCAAAAACTATTTTTCAATGTGAACAAAATCAGCAAACTTTTTTAATGCTTTCCATAAAAAAATATATTTTTACAGGTGTAAAGCCACTCTTGTGTATGCTAATAAATTATATGAATATATTAAAATAGTAGACATTACAAGCTCAAGTCCTGAAGATCACTTTCTCAATTTTAAAAAATGTAAGGAAAAAATTAAATTTAAAACTTTTTAACATCTAAAACTATATCCAACATTGTACTCCTTGTGGTGGCTTGAGTGAAAATGTCACCCTAGGCTCAGAGGATGTGACACTATTAGGAAGTATTGCTTTGTTGGAGGAAGTTGTCACTGAGGGTGAGCTTTGAGGTTTCAGATGCTCAAGACTGACCCAGGGGCACTCTTCCTGCTGCCTGCAGATCTAGATATAGAACTCCTGGATCTTTCCCCAGCACCATGTCTGCCTGTGTGATCTTCTGCAGTGCAATTACTATGGAATACTACTTTATGGTATACTTATAATTTGCAGGCCCTAGAACTCTGAACTATAAGCCAGATCCAATGAATGTCTTCCTTATAAGAGTTGCCATGGTCAAGGTGTCTCTACATAGCAATAGAAACCCTAACAAAGATGCACCATACTCCACATTCTTACATACTTTTAATAATTTACATAAATATAAGAGATAATGGAATACATTTACCACTGACAGTAAAACTCAGAAGTAATTCATTCTCTTTAAGGAGACGTGCTCGTCAAGAACCCTTACCTGTAAGATCATCATTTGTTGCATCTATTTCAGATAACTGAGTATAAATTTGGTTTCTGTCTCCTTCTAGGGTTTTTAACGAAGCACTTAACTTCAAAGAAGGAAAAGAAGAAGAAAAGCAATTATCAATTACACAAAAGAAACACACATCCCCAATATACCCCATACTACTGTTCTGCAGTTATTTTCCCCGTGATGATGTTATCATGGACAACATAAAGACATCAGTGCAGCTGCCAAAGCAGCCTTCACCCTATACAATCAGGACTTTTTACACAGATTAACTAAGAACTGACAGAGGGAATAAACCAGAAGAAAACACAGCTATTATTTATTTCTCAAAAGAGTATATAGAACCATTGGAACCAGAAGAAAAGAATGCACATGGGGAATGATTAAATAAAACAATAATATTCTGAAGATATCTTTAATGGAAGAAATGAGTGTACAATTTGAACATTTCTAAATACTATAATTATAAAAATTTCTAAAGTTGATATAAAAAAAAGAAATTGATAAGGAAATCCTAGGGGCTGGAGAGATAGTACAGTGGCTGCTCTTCCAGTGGACCTGAATTTAAGTCTCTACACGCACATGGCAGCTCACGACTGTCTGTAGCTCCAGTTCCAGGGAATCTCAAACCCTCATAAAAACAAGCATGCTGGCAAACCACCAATGCACAGAAAATTAATACATCAAAAGAAAAAGAAAATTCTCATCATTTATCATATAACCTTATACAAAAAAATTAAAGCAATCTTTAAATTAGTTACTAAGGACACACAGATTTCATGTCTGCTGTAGGTCCTGCTCCTTCTCATCTAGATTTTTACATACTAATACAAACCTCAGTAGCATATATTAGCTTCCTCAAAGCTCCCTTAGGCTGATTACCTACAGTGAAAAATAAAACCATACTTAGTGAACACATCCAAATGAATACATTAGTTCTTTATCTAGTCTTGCAACCCCTCTTCTGGCCAAAATTAAATAATTTGAGGCTGAGCTTACTTGCTCTTGACTCTAATTCCAACATTTCACAGCTAAGACAAGGGGATTCCCATGAGGATAAGGCCAGCCTGGACTCCAAGGTGAATTCCAGGCCAGCTTGACCTACAGCAAGATGTTGTCTCAGTAAAAAGAGTAATTAAAATAAAATAATAATTTATATAAGGTAGAGTGATCTACACTCAGGAAGATAGACAGTGTACTACAGAGACCCAACAAGAACTGAATATTTACCTAAACAGTGTCCATGGACTTAACTATGCTTAGATTCTTATGGCATTACAGCATCCAGGTTAATTAGTCAACCGTGGCTTCAACACTAAAATTATTAATGAACCATGGCTCCAAGTTAAGTACTATTAAACATAAATAGAATTTATGTTTCTTCTATTATAAAATAAAAATGAAAAATACAAATATTTTATATTACTATACCTTACTATAGTTCCCCTTTTGTTATGGAACTTAAGAGCTGTGTTGTTATAATGAAGAAATATAGGCTATAGAGAAGAGCAAAAGAGAAGAAGTCTACAACTCTGAAGAGGTAAAGAAATATTTACACAAAAGACTAGCTAAATAAGGTGGAAAGGGAGCGTGGTATTTCATGAAGATAGACAAAATGTGCCAAGTCTAAGTATATGAGGAGCTCGATACACATGTGGAATGAAGAGGAAACAAGGAGCCAGTCGCCACAAGTCAGTGCACGTTATTCTCTAAGTCATTGTTCACTTCTACATCCAGATTACCATCATCAGTTACATCTTCCCCAAGCACAGAATTCCAGTCTTTCATCCTTAGCAGGCTCTCCATCAGAGACTGGATATTGAGTAAAAAGAGAAAACAAAAAGAGAAGGTAATGACTCATGATAATAGCTTTACAATTTAGAACTTAACTCATCTGAAATTCAATCCTGAGCCAATGAGATGGCTCGGCAGGTAAAAGCATCTGCCACTTAGACTGATAATCTGAGTTTAATCCCCAGAACCCACATGGTAGGAAAATTGCCTCCCAAAATTTGTCTTCTGAACTCCATACCCACATCATGGAATGCACATACCTGACACATACATACACAAGTAAATTTTTAAATATTATAATTTTTTAAATCAATCCCCATGAATAAATCCTTTTGTACCCTAAGTATCTCTCTGCAATTGAGATATGTAAACAGTTGGTTTTATCTTCTAACTCCACATTTAGGGACTATTAATCCTGAAAAACTAACTTGCTGAACATGGTACATCTTTTACCCCACCACTCAGAAGGAATAGGCAGGCAGATCTATGTGAGATGGGAGCCAGCCTGATATAATAAAGTGAGTTCTGGTAAGAAAACACTACCTCTTGAAACACTGTATGCAAAAATAAATATTATGGATATTATGGAAAGGAGGGATGGAGGAAGGCGAGGTAGTGAGGGAAGGAAGGAATGAAGGATGAAGAGAAAAAGGAAAAGAAAGAAGAGAAAACAAAATCAAATACAGTGTTTTATAATGGTTCATTCTTGTTAACTACAAAGCAATAAAATATTTTCTTTTGTGTGTATCATACACACATGAGTATGCAGGTGCACATACAGCTGCAAGAGCATGAGGCAAGAAGATGCAAGTGTCTTCTTCCATCATACTCTACCTTACTGCCTGGAGACAGGACCTCTCATGGAATAAGAACTCCACTATCTCAAAAGCATGGCTGCTCAACAGGGTCTAATCTCCACTGTCTCTGTCCCCTGTGCGGGACTCTCAGGCATGTGCAGCCATGATCTTCTTATGTGGGTGCTTAGAATTCAAACTCAAGACCTTATGTTTGCAGACCAAGTGCACTAACCCACTAAACCATCTCCCCACTCCCTAAAATACTTTCTTTTGACATTCTTTATATTTTTTACTAATTTACAGTTGGACTTGAGAGATAGCTGAGCAGTTTGGGACTTGTTACTCTACTAAAGCATCTAAGCTCTTTTCCCAGCACCCACATCAGATGGGTAACTTGTAACTCCAGCTCCAGGATATTCAGTGGTCTCTTCTGGCCTCTGTGGGAAGCATGCAGTGGCCAATAACATATGGAGTGGGATATGTTGTGTGGTGTTTCATCTATCTCCGAGACATACAAAAGCTATAAAAAAGATTCATACAAATCTATGAAAACATCATAGACATCTTGGGCACTGCACTCAGATGCACATTCCTATACATGGGCACATACAAATACACACCAACTAAAAAATTAACATCTCTGGCTGGAGAGATGGCTCAGCTGTTAAGAGCAGATATTATCTTGACAAAGGCCCAAATTCAATCTCACTACCCATATCTAGCATTTCTCAACTCCCTGTAACCTCAGCTGCAGGGACTACAACCTTTCTGGTTTCTGAGGGCCAAAAAACTCACATGATTATACCCACAAAAAACTAAAATACAGATTCTTGATTTATACAAGGAAGTAACTAGCTGGAGAGTCCAACTGAGACAAACAAAGACACGTTGTAAAATATTTTGAAGGAGTACTGGAAGACCATCAACTGATTTTTCTGCTGCTGTTGATATTTCTTTTTTTTTTTTTTTTTTTTTTTTTTTTTTTTTTTTTTTTGTGAAATCCGCCTATATCTGAGAGTCCACTCTGAGTTCCTGCCGCCAGCAAGATCCTTGACCCCTAAAGCAGGGCCTCTACTAAAGAAAGAGGCCTCAGCTGGAGAGTCCCAGTTTCCAGTGAGATCAGACTATCATGCAGAAACTTGCCAAGTTTCAGCTCAGCCTCTGTCCTCCTCCCCCAGCCATTGACTAGAGCCATTGGCTAGTGGCATCTTCTACATTATCCTCAGCCCTGACCCCATCCCTGGGTCCCTGTCTGTGGAGAGACCTCCTATAGAGCTTGGACTACCCAGAGATATAGATATTGACTCACTGACCACAAAATCCCACTGGGGAAGTATCATAGAGAGAGGGGGGAGACCCCATCAACACCTACTGGAAGAAGCTATGAGAAGACGGCAATACAAGAAAACACCTAACAACAGAAAGACAAGCATGAAACCACCAGAATCTAAGGAATCTACACCAACTAGAATGGAACACAACAACAAAGCAGAGGAAGCAGAAGGGAACGACTTAAAAATTTCTGTCATAAAAATGATAGAGGCCCTCAAAGAAGATGTGAGAAAAATCCCTTAAGGAAATGGAGGAAAAAAACAAACAAAAAGTGGAAGAAATGAACAAATTCCTTAAGGAAAGCAAAGAAAGTACTGAAAGCCACCAAAAAAAAAAAATAAATAAATAAAAAAAATTAAGCAGGTAAATGAAATGGTTCAAGACCAAAAACTAAAATAGAGAAAATAAAGGCAACACAAACTGAAGGAATGCTGGAAATAGAAAAACTGGGCAAAAAATCGGGAACTACAGGCACAAGCATAACCAATAGAATTCAAGAGATCGAAGAGAGAATCTCAGGTACAGAAGATAAACTAGAAGAAATAGATTCATCGACCAAAGAAAATCATAAATCCAACAAATCCTTAACAAAAAACATACAGGAAATGTTGGACACCGTGAAAAGGCCAAACCTAAGAATAATAGGCATAGAGTAAGGTGAGGAAGCCCAGCTCAAGTTGGTGAAAGCATATTCAACAAAATCATCGAGGAAAACTTTGCAAATCTGAAGAAGGACATGCCCATGAAAGTACAAGAAGCATACCGAACCCCAAATAGGCTGGACCAAAAAAAAAAAAGACCCCTCCACATATAATAATCAAAACACCTAGCATAAAGAATAAAGAAAATTAAGCGCAGTGAAGGAAAAAGGACAGGTAACATATAAAGGCAGACCTATCAAAATTACACCTGACTTCTCCATGGAAACCCTCAAGGCCAGAAGATCCTAGAAAGATGTTCTTAAATATAAAGAGAACATGAATGCCAGTCTTGGCTACTATATCCAGCAAAACTCTCAATCACTATAGATGGAGAAAACAAGATATTTAATGACAAAACCAGATTTTCCCAAAACTTATCTACAAATCCAGCCGTACAGAAATTATTGGAAGGTAAACTCCAACCCAAAGAAGGTAACTACGCCCACAAAAATGTAGACAACAGATAATCCAACTACACCAGAAACCAAGGGTAAAGAAGAACTAATATATTCAAAATACCACTGCCAACAACAAACCTAAATCGAGCAAGCATCAACAATCAATGGTCCTTACTCACGCTCAATATTAATGTCCTTAACGCACCAATAAAAAGACACAGGCTAACAGAATTGATACGAAGACAGAATCCATCCTTCTGCTGCATACAAGAAACACATCTTAGCTCCAAAGATAGACATTACCTCAGGGTAAAGGGTTGGGAAAAGATATTCCAATCAAATGGAACCAAGAAGCAAGCAAGCATAGCTATCCTAATATCTAACAAGTTAGACTTCAAACCAAAATTAATCAAACAAGATGAAGATGGTCATTTCGTTTTCATCGTAGGGGAAATCCATCAACACAAAGTCTCAGTTCTGAACATCTATGCCCATAATACAAAGGCACCAACATTTGAAAAAGAAACGCTACTAAAACTCCAAGTTCATATAACACCTCACACACTTTTAGTGGGAGACTTCAATATACCACTCTCAACACTAGACAGGACCACCAATCAGAAACTCAACACAGAAACAAAAGAACTAACAGAAGTTATGTCTCAACTGGGATTAACAGACATCTATAGAACATTCCATCCAAAGAAAAAAGAATATACTTTCTTCTCTGCTCCACATAGAACCTTCTCTAAAATCAACCACATACTAGGTGACATAACAAACCTCAACAGATACAAGAGAATAGGAATAGTCCCCTGTATCTTATCAGACCACCATGCTTTAAAATTGGAATTCAACAACAACACAAATAGCAGAAAACCTGCAAACTCAAGGAAACTGAACAATGTGCAATTGTACCACTCCTAGGTCAAAGAGGAAATAAACAAAAAAATTAAGGACTTTCTGATATTCAACGAGAATGAGGACACAATATGCCCGAACTTATGGGACACCTTGAAAGCATTGCTACGAGGGATGTTCATTGCACTAAGTGCCCATATGAAGAAAACAGAGGATAGTCACATAAGAGAATTAACAGCGCAACTGTAAGCCTTAGAACAGAGAGAAGTGAACTCACCCGTAGAAGTAGATGCCAGGAAATAATCAACTTGATGGCTGAAATCAACAAAATAGAAACCAGGAAAACAATACAAAAAAAAATCAATGCAACGAAGAATTGGTTTTCTGAGAAAATCAACAAGATAGACAAACCTTTATCCAAATTAACGAAAAAGCAGAGAGAGAATATGCAAATTAACAAA
The DNA here is from genome assembly GCF_943737965.1 of Phodopus roborovskii. Classification (NCBI taxonomy): domain Eukaryota; kingdom Metazoa; phylum Chordata; class Mammalia; order Rodentia; family Cricetidae; genus Phodopus; species Phodopus roborovskii. The sequence goes on along the minus strand of NW_026126530.1, from coordinate 57,003 downwards.
ATCAGAAACGAAAAGGGGAATATAACAACAGAGGAAATGCAGACAATTTTCAGGTCATACTTTGAAAATCTGCATTCCACAAAAATTGAAATTCAAAGGAAATGGACAAATTTCTGGATAATTATAACTTACCAAATTAAATTAAGAACAGAAAAACAACTTAAATAGACCTAAAACCTGCAAAGAAATAGAAGCAGTCATCGAAAGCCTTCCAACCAAAAAAGTCCAGAGCCAGATGGATTCAGTGCAGAATTCTACCAAACACTAAAGGAAGAACTAATACCACTACTCCTCAAACTATTCCACAAAATAGAAACAGAAGGTTCATTGCCAAACTCTGTTTATGAGGCCACAATAACCTTGGTACCCAAGCCTCACAAAGACACAACTAAGAAAGAAAACTATAGACCAATATCCCTGATGAATATCGATGCAAAAATACTCAATAAAATACTGGCAAACTGAATTCAAGAATACATCAGAGAAATCATACTCCATGACCAAGTAGGCTTCATCCCTGGAATGCAGGATGGTTTATCACACAAAAATCTATCAAGGTGATCCACCATATAAACAAACAGAAAAAGAAAAACCATATGATTATCTCCCTAGATGCTGAAAACTCTTTCTACAAAATTCAACACCCTTTCATGATAAAGGTCTTGGAGAGGTCAGGGATAATAGGATCATACCTAAACATAATAAGAACCATATACAGCAAACCAACTGCCAACATCAAACTGAATGGAGAGAAACTTAAGCCAATTCCTATAAAATCAAGAACAAGACAAAGCTGCCCTCTCTCTCCATATCTCTTCAATATCGTACTAGATGATCTAGCTAATGCTATAAGACAACAAAAGCAGATCAACGTGATCCAATTTGAAAAGGAAGAACTCAAACTGTCTCGATTTGCAGATGATATGATAGTTTATATAAGCAACCCAATACACTCTACCAGGGAACTCCTACAGCTGATAAACACCTTCAGAAAATTAGCAGTATACAAGATAAACTCAAAAAAATAACAATAGCCCTACTTTTTTCAGACGACAAAGAGACAGAGAAAGAAATTGAGAAGCATCACCCTTTACAATAGCCTCAAGCAACATAAAGAATCTTGGTGTAATGCTTACCAAACAAATAAAAGACCTATATAACAAGAACATTGTGGCTCTAAAGAAAGAAATTAAGAAAGACACCAGAAAATTGAAAGATCTCCCATGCTCTTGAACAGGTAGGATAAACATAGTAAAAATGGCAATCTTACCAAAAGCAATCTACAGATTCAATGCAATCCCCATTAATATCCCCCACAATTCTTCACTGACCTTGAAATGATAATAATCAACTTTATATAGAAAAACAAAAGACCCAGGATAGCCTAAACAACCATATACAATATAAGAACTTCAGGAGGCATCACCATTCCTGATTTTTAAATCTACTACAGAGCTATAGTTCTGACAACAGCCTGGTATTGGCATAAAAATAGACAGGCAGATCAATGGAATGGAATTGAAAATCCTGATATTAACCCACACACCTAATGAACACCTGATTTTCAACAAAACAGCTAAAATTATACAATGGGGTGCAGACAGCATTTTCAACAAATGGTGCTGGCACAATTGGATGAGGGTGTGTAGAAGACTGCAGATAGACCCATGTCTGTCACAAAACTCAAGCCCAAATCGATCAAACACCTCAATCCAGCCACACTGAACCTCTTAGAAGAGAAAGTAGGAGGTACCCTTGAAAATAACTCCATTGGCACAGACCCTGAGAAAAACAATTAATAAGGGACCTCTTCAAACTTAAAAGCTTATGTAAGGCAAAGGACACAGTGGACAAGACCAAATGGCAGCCCACAGACTGGGAAAAGATTTTTCACCAATCCTGTATCCGACAAAGGGCAAATTTTAGAACTCATGAAACTAGTCAACATAACACCAAATAACCCTATTAAAAAATGGGTTACAGAATGAAGAAAGAATTCTCAACACAGGAAATCAAAAAGGCTGAAAGACACTTAAGAAAATGCTCCACATCCTTAGCTATCAGGGAAATGCAAATCAAAACATCTTTGACATACCATCTTACTCCTGCCACAATGGATAAATTAGAAACACCAATGATGACTCATGTTGGAGAGGATGTGGAGAAATGGGAACACTCCTCCACTGCTGGTGGGAACGCAAACTCATACAGCCATTTTGGAGATCAGTATGGCGGTTCCTCAGGAAAATGGGAATTAGTTTACCACAGGACCCGGCAATCCCCCTCTTGGGCATATACCCATATGATCCACATCCACACAAAAAAGACATCTGTTCAACTATGTTCACGGCAGCACTATTTGTAATAGCAAAAACCTGGAAGCAGCCTAGATGCCCCTCAATTGAAGAATGGTTAATGAAGATGTGGCACACCTACACAATGGAATACTACTCTGCAGAAAAAAATAATGGTATCTTGAAATTCGCAGGCAAGTGGATGGCACTTGAAGAAACCATCCTGAATGAGGTAACCCAGTCACAAAAAGAGGAACACAGTATGTACTCACCCATATGTGGATTTTAGACCTAGATCAAAGGATCACCAGCCTATAATTCACACCACCAGAGGAACTAGGATAGAAGGTGTATTCTAAGAGATTCATATAAAGTCCCTCACAGAACTGGGAAGGGACAAGTCCCCCAGAGCTCAGTTGAAGTGGGGGGGGGGGCAGCAAATGGAGAGAGAAGTAGGAGAAAACAAGAGGGAGTAAAGGAAAATATGCGCGACCAGGAAGATTGAGCCCGGTTAGGAGTAGAAGATGAGAGAGAGAGAGAGAGAGAGAGAGAGAGAGAGAGAGAGAGAGAGAACATAAAAGATGGAGCCAATAATGGTTTGAAGTTAAATTGAACACAAAGAAAGGTCTAGAGAGCTACAAGACTGCTGCCAACTAACAATCTGAGCTTCTGTGGAAAGGCTATCATAAATGCCCTTCCCGAAGAGTGAGATCAACAACAAACTTATCCATGGAGTCCTAAACTTGTGCCTGATGGAAACAGGAGCAAACACCCATACATAAACACTGAGTCGAAGTAGAACCCGGATGCAGATGGAGAGGACAAGACCAGGCTGCAGAAACACATAGAGACAGCTTACCTGAACAAGAAGGAGCTAATGGGCCAGCAGACTGATAGCTGGGAAGCCAGCATGGGACTGACTCAGGCCCTCCTGAATATGCCTCTCAGCCAGAAGGACTGAGCAGTCTAAGGGACCTCAGACAGTGGAGCCAGGATGTATCCCTGTTGCACAAAAGGACCTTGCGAACACATCCCCCATGGAGGGATAACTGCCTTAACCTAGAGACAGGAGAGAAGCCCTAGTCCCTACTTCACATGACCTGTCAGATCTACATGACCCCAACTGGATGGCATTCCCCTACATATGGAATTGGGGTGGGGGGATAGGAGGGGAGGGTGGATAGAGTGCATGTGAGAGGGCAGAGAGGGGGGGGGAGAGGGAGAGGGAACTGGGATGGACATGTAAAATAATAAATTAAATTAAAAAAATGCTTTGACTCCAAAATTTAAGCTCAAGGACAAGTTACTGGGGAAAAGGATTTCTATTTTTGTTTCCACAGAAAATGAAAAGATGTGGATTCCTTCCAGACTAATGTGGTTTGATAAAGCCAGACTGCCTGAAACAGAGTACCAGGTGATCCTACATTCAAAACAGCTGGACAAAGCATCCTTACAGACTACAGCCAGGATTTCTGCATCTTCTTGGAATTACCTTGTCAGAGCCCCTTACCAGCAGGAAGTAGTTTGGAAAGAATGATGCCCAAATTCCCAAATATTGTCTAATGTTTGTTTTCATTTAAATGGAATTGGTTATATAAAATAACAAAAGGTAAAAATCATTATTTTATTTCTTTATTCATGAACACCAGGCTAAAATACTGGCGAACAAAGACATGGAGTGTTAACATATATATTACAAATCTATGTATGTTCTAGAAGCATTTGAAATGTAACAAAAAGACACAATAGCAAATAAAAGCTGTTAAAATTATTTGAACTTAATAATTTGAACCATAAAATTGTGACCCAACAAGCCATTACCTTGATCTGATTTTCCTTAACTTTTAGGAGTTGCTCTGCCTGTACATTGGATACTTCGATTGCTATTTTCTGTTTATTGAGTTGATTCATTTGTTCTTTCATGACTTTAGCTTCTTCTAAATACTGACAGGAAAACAATAACAACGATGTGAAAGATAGCACAATGTTTAGAAGAATTTTTTCAATATCATTAAAAGATACTAAATGTGTTATTAAATGATATTAAAAAAAGATAGGGTTGCTACGTAAATAGGGACTCAGATGTGGTTCCTTTTTATAAAGAACTTTCAAAGCAGAAGAGTACAAAATAAGAAATATTCTTCAATTGATTTACAAGGAAAATTTTAATCAAGTACACGATTTTGACACATACTTGTATGAAAAATCTAGTCAATTCTTTCTATCTTTGTACCCTAAATACTCTGCTACATCTCATTACTTTTGTTTGATTGTTTGTTTTGTTTTCCCAATAGAGTTTCTCTGCATTGCTTTGGAGCCTGTCCTAGAACCTACTCTGTAGACCAGGCTGGCCTGGAACTCACAGCAGAGATACACCTGCCTCTGCCTCCCAGGTGTTCTACTAACGTCTGTCCTCCATTTCTATTTTTTTTTTTTTTTTTTTTTTTTTTTTTTTTTTTTTTTTTTTTTTTTTTTTTTCCGCCCCCCCCCCCCCCCCCTGTGGTTCCGTTTGCCTGGTATACATGGTAGGACTTTGAAGTGAGGATGACTCAGTTTTTATTATAGTAAGGACAATCAACACAGGAGTCCTCACCACAATGTTTTCTAAAGCCTGAGATGATAGAACAAAGATGTGAAAGGAGAAGGCATCAACCCCAAAAGAAAATGGACAACCAGAAGGAACACATGTGAGACCAAACAATCCACAGACAATAAAAGAAACATAGGCCAGTTAGAAAATCCTAAAATAAGATGACTTGACACAATCCAGAGAGGCTCATGATTGAAAGCAGTAGTAGTAGAGGGAGGAATGGAAACCAAAAGGGAAGAATTAGGGAACTGGAGAGACAGTAGAGTAGTTAAAAGCACATACTGCTCTTGCAGAGGACCCACACTCAATTCCCTGCACCTGCACTGAGTAGCTCACAGGTGCCTGTAATTCTAAATGATCTAATGTCCTCCTCTAGTCCCTATAAATGCCTGAACATATACCCACATACCAACACACAGATGTATACACATGCTCCTGATATCTCTCCTATTACCTCCCTGTACCTGTCTTCTCTCAAACATGCATATACACATCACATTTTCTGTCACTCATCTCATTTTTTCTTTTATGCATACATATAGCTGAATGTTTCATCCCTACTGGCAAGCTTCAATAGTGCTGTAAGGTGTTATGCATACAGCAGTCCAAACATATTCATCAATGTCACCTACCTGTGAAGCACACAAGCTGAAATAACAACCCAGCAGCAAGATGTGGCTTATGGTACCACAGTAGCATAAGTGTTATTAAAGTAAGCAACCACTTTCTAATTGGATTTAAGGCCAACCAGCTCAATGAGATGACATGTTGTCCAGCACAGCAATGCACACCTTTCACCTCAGTGCTCAGGAGGCAGATGCAGGGGGAATTCTGTGAGATCAAAGTCATCCTGATCTACATAGGGAGCTCCAGGATAGACAGAATTACTTAGAGAGATTCTTTCTAAAAAAATAAACTGGACCATCCCTGACACTATTAAGGCCTCTAGTCACTACACACAATTACACATATGTATCCACGTGAACAAATGAATACACACACACACACACACACACACACACACACACACCCACAATCAGGTAGTCGTCAATATCATTATCATGGAAGGGCTTTAAAGTTAGTCTCTCCAATTTTCTTGGATTGCTATTTGGTCACAGAAGGCCTTACCCTCCCTGAGAAGCAGAAAGGGGATAGGGTGGGTTTTGGTGGGGGTTATAGGGGTGAATGGGAACATGAGGGAACTGGGATTGACATGTAAAACAACATTTTTTCAAATTTAAATAAAAAGGAAAAAAAAAAAATTTAAATTGTCACAATAAATAGTTCTAGTAACCCACAGTTTCAAGAGTTTCCAGAATGTAAGAATCCAACATATTAATGAAACCCTATGTGACACATCATCACACAATCTCAGAGAGCCAGAGACAACAGAAAGATAATGTTCGAAAAGAAAAAAAGGGCAGCAAGCAAAGAAGGTCCCATAATCAACACATCATTCAAGTTTCAAAACCAAACATGGAAAGGGAAGACAATGCAGCAATATCAAAATTTTATTTAAAAAAAAAATGCAGCACAGCAGAAAGATCTCCTGGTTTGAGACCTGCATGAGATTATAGTGAGTTCCAGAACAGCCAAGACTATTACACAGAGAAACCCTGTCACACTAACAACAACAAAAGCAGAATCAAAACACCAAGAAGTGCAAATAAGTATCGAAATATCAGAAACATGAAAGAGAACAAGGAGTTAGAGCAATTTCTCAGTGGTTAATACCATGCACTGTTCTCCAAGAGGTCCTGAGTTCAGTTCCCAGCACCTATATCGGGCTCATCACAGCCACTTATAACTCCAAGTACAGGAGATTCAACATCCTTCCCTGGCCTTTCAGAGCACCTTAATCATGAACACAAATGCACACAAATATAACATGCACAAAATTAAAAAAAATAATAATTAATTTTGAAATAAAATCTTTTTAAAAATGGAAAATAAGACCTTTACAGCTATGCAATTGCCTTTTAAAATTACCTACTGTACCTTATTATCTGAAAGATAAACAAGTTAATTAATCACAAATGTTCTCTTTTGAAACAGGAAACAGAACATTTAAGATAAGGAAACAAGAATCCTTGGCTGCTGAGTGAACTGTAGTATCAGGACAAAAATGCCCAGTAGATCTATAGAACACATTTTTCTTTTTCTTTCTTTGCTCTTTCTCTTTCCTTCCTTTCTTCCTTCCTTCCTTCCTTCCTTCCTTCCTCCCCCCCCCTTCTTTCCTTCTTGGAGACATGGTTTCTCTGGCTATCCAGGATCTCATTCTGTAGACCCGGCTGGGCTCAAAGTCACAGAAATCCACCTGCTTCTGTTCACAGTGCTGGGATAAATAGGTATGTGACACCACTGCCACTCATTACACATTCTTATTGGACTAGGAGAATCTAAGATTCCAAGAAAAATGGCCCCCAGAAGAAAATGAAGGAGTCCAAGAGTATCTATGGTTATTTCACGAGACCTGAATTTGGTTCCCCTTACAGACCATGTTGGGGATCTGATGCTTGTGGCCTCCAAAGGTACCTGCACTTGTGTGCACATATCTACAATCAAGTTACACACATGCACATAATTAAAATAAAAAATAGAACAGGAAAAATCTGGCAGTAGGCACACACATAACTTTGAACCCAGCAATTAGGAGACTGAGTACCTCAGTAAGTTCCAGGTCACCCTGAATTTCAATACAAGACACTCTCCAAAAAAAATAACAATAATGACAATAATAGAATTGTAAATGAACAAATTAGCCAAGGTAGTTGAGTGATTGGCATTTCCATTGAGATAGATTACAAATATCCATTACAGGAAGCCAAGTAGTAAAATAAAACATCGGGCAACTCAGGATATATAGTCAAGTCAGACAGACTACTATTCAGAGATCCATAATACTGTAAGAAGAAAATGTCACACTAGTAATTTGGGAAGATAGTAAAGGCGTTTCCACAAGAGGAAAAGGACAGTATGTCTGTAACAAAGTAAAGGTAAGGACAAACACCATGTCACACCTGTGCACAGTCAAACTCTCACACCACACCCCCACAAACACCCCCATCTCAATATGCACACTATAGAAAGGAAGGAAAAGAGAGACAGCAAGGGAGGGAAAGGAAGGAAGAAAAGAGACAGAGGGGAAGGGGCCTGGGACCTGGGAAGACAAACAGATTTATGACAACAGCAGCGAGAGCACTTGTGGGTTAGTGTCTAGGAGAGAAGAGGGTGAGGATAAAAGGTAAGATTTCACTTTACATTACCCAAGAACTCCTCCCTCCTCTAGCACCCCAATTGGTAATCTGTTAACTCTTACTGCAGTCTTTATTGTGAGGAATCCTGTTAGCCGATGTCTCCTGTGAGAGTAAAAATTCTGACTGCCTTCTATCAGGGAGAAGACAGATGGAAGAACACACTTTTAAATCCTTTATGGGAGTCTGCAGGGGAGACTTCCTGTTCTCATAAGCTTACTCATTCACTACACAACTCCACACATGGTTCATTTGTGAGTACCCACAACATCAAAGGCTATATTCATATCTAAAAAAAATATCTGTAGTCTACAAACCTGACGCACACTTTCCTGACGTTGAGAATTTTCATTCAAGGTATCTGTTATTACTCCTTTAAGTCGTTCTTTATTTATTTCAAATATTCTTAGTGTGGTTTTGGCCTAAGTAAGAGAAATACACCGTTTATAACAATTTCGCAGAAAGCCGCCTGATTATGTCTTTTCTGAAGAACATAAAAAATGTAAGCAAAAGCCAAAACATTCCACTATTTACAGCAGAGGCAGTATCAACACTACTTTGATAGACAAAGTCATTTGCCACATGACTTTGAACAAATTATTGAACCTTCCATGTACAATGCAGACCATTTTGTTAACTACTGAAATAGAAAAGAACAATTATTAGTTACAGAATTATTGGTATATTTAGCGGCTTACTTAAAACACTGCTTTACTGCCTATTTGCCAAACATGGCTTCACTTGCTACCAGGAAGGGAATAACCTGGAGAAATCGCTGAAAGAATGGGTTGTCACCCTTAGCAACCTGCTACTGCCATGTACACTTCAGAAAAATTTGCTTGCTTGCCTGCCCACTTTGTGATTTTAGAAAAGAAACTCTAACTAGAATTGAAGGCTTTCTGGAGGTCTCAGGAGGACAGTCCACTGGTGACCTCTCTCTTCCATGCTCACTAGTGTAGGAGTAGATATTAGAGAAAGACCCCACACTCCTTACACTTTGTCTCCTGACCTAAACTTTATACAGCAGGAAGCAAATCTATTTATTATTGATACATGTTACACAACTTCAAGAGTGCTCAGATACATTCCTAGGTTAAATATATCTAGAGGAAAATGAATTTCAATCAAAGTAACACATTAAAACAAATGCATATTTAAGATTGGCTACATTTCAAATACTAACAATATTTTATTACCTAATGTGATGGCTGTTTGGTTATCAATGATAACTGGAATTAACTAAAACCCAAGGAAGCTGTGAGTACTGTTTCTAAATTAAATAATTTCAAGTGGCAAGACCCACATTTAATCTGGATCTTTTGAGGTGGGAAGATCCACCTATATTCCAGGCTATACCTTCTGGCAGCAGCCTATCTAAAGGACATGGAAGAGGAAGCTTGCTGGTCCTCACCCTCACTGGCATTACAGCCTACTTCTTTGGTATTCCAGTGTATACTGAGTATCAGGTGAGATATCCAGCCTCATGGACTGAGAAAGTGCTGGATTCTTGGACTCTCTGTTGGTAGACTGACATTGCTGGTCTGAGTGGAACACAGCCTGGAAATCGCTTTAATAAATACCTGATATATAGATAGATATCTATTTAGATAGATAGATAGATAGATGACATCTCATAAGTTCTGTTCCTCTAAAAAAACTCTGACAAATATACCTAATAATAATATGAAACATAAATGGTCTTCAGAAGTGACAGACTAATTTATTTCAACTTAACTTACTTCAGCTAGCTGTGATTTGACAGACTGTGATTCATCTGCTAGAGACTGGATCATTTTTTGAAAGGTCACTCATCTGAAAAGACAGTATCAGTCAGTAAGTATTTAATAAGTCCATTTTGCTCCAAGACAACATGCATTAGTGAGGTACATTGTTAATTTACTGTTAATAAAAGGGAGAGGCCAGATAAGGAGGCCTTGTCAGCTTGCATTCCAAGTGCTCACAAGGATTTTAAAAATTATGTAATCACATGATGTCCTTAAAAAAGCAATACATCATAGAACTTTTCAGGTTTAAGGTGAACCCACTAATTCGTATGTTAAATAATCTCACACACATCAAGATTTTGCTTAATCCAGAATTTAAAGTAAAATAAATGATATATATATATATATATATATATATATTTGTTATATATTTTTCACTATGAATATTCAAGTTATATTCTTTATGGTTACTTCCAACGTAAATATTGAAATTTTCCATTTAAAATAACAAGCGAGCCAAGTGTGGGGGTGCACACTTGTAACCCCAGCTCTTAAGAGGCACAGGCAGGAAGGTCATGAGTTTTAGGCCAGCCTCACTTATACATACAGGACTATATTCTAATACTATGTCAATGAATATAAACAATAAGAAAACAGGAATATGCACAAGCCACTCATCATAACATCTAAAAAGTAAAAGTTTGATGGGAGGTGTTGGCACATGCCTTTAATCCCAGAAAACAGGAGGCAGAGGGAGGTGGATCTTTGTGAGTTCCAGGCCAGCCTGGTCTGCATAGTGAGTTTCACAACAGCCAGAGCTATTACATGGAGAAATCCTGTCTTGAAAAAACAAAACATAACAACAAATAAATAAAAGAGGTGAAAAGATCAGATCAGATGTGAAAAATTTTGTTCTCATATTATTCTACATCATTTTTTTTTCCTTTTGATTTTTCAAGACAGGGTTTTTCTGTGTCACTTTGGAACCTTCCTGGAACTCATTCAGTAGAGCAGGCTGGCCTCAAACTCACAGAGATCTGCCTGCCTCTGCCTCCAGAGTGCTAAGATTAAAGGCATTTGTCAAGAATGCCCAGCCTGCATTCCATTTTTTATATACATGAGTTTATTTACATTTTTGAAGATAGTATATCCCCTCCCTGTTCAGGGCAGGATAGCTTGGAACTGTTGTTTCTTCCTCCCAAGTGCTGGTATTATAAGTTTGTGCCACTATGGTTGGCTCACATATAATATTTTAATCAATATTTAATTTATAGGTAAGATTCATAATTCTCTTGGAATATATAAGACTCACCAATTTCTCTTCTTCATAATGCTTAGCTCTCTCTTCTTCTAGTTTCTTCTCTATAAGTAATATTTCTTCTTCAAGTTTAGATTTATCTCTTTCTAGATTTTTATAAGTTGCCTAAAATAGAAAGCTAACTTTAACAAGCCAAACATAAGAATTTTTAGTTAGGTTAAAAATCAGATGATTGTAGGGTAAAAATCAGATGAGTATACTCAAATATATAAACACTTTATACATTTTTTCATTTCTCAAATATTAAAATAACAGCAGGTTTAACAGTTGCCAGCAACTTCTATAAAAAAAAAAAGTGTAAGTATTTTAGGTGCCCACCAGTTAACCACGGCAAACAATGAATATCCCCTGAAGGAATTAAAACAGTTGCATTCCAAAAAAAACTTTTATGTAAAAATAAAGAAAAATTAATGAGTTTATTTGGAGTCTAAACTCCCTGCAGATTCTACAAGGGCATTCTAAATCATAAGACACAGACTTGCTACTCAGGACAGAGGATGACAGAACTGACATACTGGACTGAACACATAATCTAAGGGACAAAGTTTTTTTTTCTGTTTTATCATTGGTAGGAGCAGGCTACTTCTATTTACTCTACAGGCTCACAACTCAGTTTTAATAACCGTTCCACTTGCAAAGAGTATTGAGGCACTTCATCACATCATACTCTGTCTGTTAAGACAAGTCATTGTGTCCTCTGAATCAGGAGAGTTAACTGTCCATCTCTCCTAAACTCTCCATTCTGTGAAATCATGGTTATGGACTGAAAACTGGCTGTGATGGAGTGTGTAGACAAGGGTTGATGCACAGAAAGGGATTAAATATTTATCACCATGCCACTCTTTACAATGTAAACCTCAATTCTAATTTTAGTAAATATCTACTACCATGGTAAGAAAAAACAATATGGTCACAACTTACTTGTCTGCTACTATGCTTAAATTTGTGAGAGTTCTATGTCTCTTTCCTGGAGCAAACTATGTCAAAAGTAGGAATTGTCTTTCCAATCCATTCACCAGAGTACAGAATGCAGAATTTCTTTCTTTCTATAAATCTATAGCTTCTGATAAACTGATTTTGTATCCCTCAAAACAAGTTAATGACAAGAGATAAAACTGTTATGTTTTAAAATATTTTATGCCACCTACAACTATTCTGTTTCCACTAACTTTTTCTGTACATTGTAAGATCCAGATACACAATTTCATATTTCTCTGACATAATTGTTTTTGAGGAGACAAGATATTTCTAATAAGAATCTTTTCCCTAGCTTTTACATCATACTTTTTTTTTACCTTCAAACTCTGTACTTCTGTTGATGCCTTGTCAAAGTTGGCCTCCTTTAAGGATGACTCTAAGCCTTCATACTGAATAAAACAAGGGAACACATGAGGGAAAAAAATACAAATTTTAACTCAACTTGTATCTAAATAGACACCAAAGAAGGAAACAGAATTTATATCCACCATGTAAAGTACCCTTGGATTTTATGAGCTTAGTTTTGCAATCTAAACACTGTGCTGAGGAAAGCCAAGTCTACAAACAAGCCACAACCACCAGCCTAGGCAACATATGGCAGAACGTTTCCTTTGTGACTACCAAAGTTGCCCCACATCTGCTGGGGCTGAAAACCCTAACAGCAAGTGTGACTAAAGTGGATCTAAAGAAGTGAGTCATCTACTATCCCCTGAACAGATTAATGGCTTCTCCAGTCTGTCAGTAGAACAATATGTGGTAACTGGCTATCAGACATTTATATCATGTGATAAATAAGGCAAGTAAGGAAGATAAAATCTGTGAGTTTCAGACCACCCTGGTCTACAGAGTGAGTTTCAGGACAGCCAGTGATGCACAGAGAAACCCTGTCTCAGCACCTCAGAATTTGTGTTATTTAGAGACAAAGCCTTTAAATACAGCTAGGTAAAATGAGGGATTTAAGATGACTGCAACGTAATATGACTGGTATCCTATGTGGAGAGCACTAGGACAGAGAGTGACATAACAAGCAGACAGCAATATCTAAAGTCAAGGGACAGGTCACAGAGGAAGCAAAGCCTGGCTCTATCTTCATGGACTCATTTCAAGAACTGTAAGGAAATTCACTTCTGCTGCTAAAGGTATTTTGTCACAGTAGCCCTAGCATGCCCGAATGAAAACAGTAAATAAAGTCTCTACATGATAACAAGTAAAAGTACCTTTACATCCATGATAAGCAAAAAAAAATCTCATGAAACATTACACTACATTAAATTGTAATTCAAATCCTCTACCTTCTAAGACACTGAACAAAACAGAAATGTAAGCCACAGAGTAGAAGAGATTTACAATCCATATATCTGACAAAACTCTTTCTTATATATGACATAAAATAGTAAAAGCAAAGGCCCTAATCTATATGGCATAAACTGAGAAAGATTATGAGTGCATTTAAAAGGATGGAAATGGGCAAGTGTGATGGCTCAGTAAGTAGTTAAGGAGCTTGCTGCCAAGACTGATAACCTGAGTTCAATCCTAGGGACCCACGTAATAAAAAGAGGAAAGTGACTCCCTCTATGTCCTATTCTTGGTACACGCCTACACAAATAGACACACACAATAAAAATAAAGTCATCTTTTAACGTGGAAAAGACTTAAAAGGCAATTTTACAATATCTAAATGAGCAATAAGCAAATCAAGGTGCTCTGACTAATTAGTCAGGGAAGGTAAACACTACACATCACCAGGGTGGCTGCAAAGAGAATGGCTAAGTGATGAAGTTGAGCAGCAACAGAGCTCTGGTCTGAAACAAAGCTCTGATGGCAGGCAATAACCCATGGAGAACAATTAAGCTCCACACTGTGATGGATGGTATTTTCAAACACATCTTACCTCCTCTTGAGCAAGGCACACTTTGTCAATTAGATCACATTTCTTTTTGATTTCCATTGCAAGTTCCACAGCCAGTCTATTCTCTCTTACTGAGCAAGCAAAGAAAAAATTATTATGACTAAAGTGTGAAAACACTTTAAATTATATACAATCACAAGATCTAAAATCAAAAAAGACTACTTACTCAAATAAAGTCGGCTTTGAATCTGAAAAAAAAATTTAACAAAATTACATTAAAACAAATATATCTTCAAGCAAATCTATCTGACTTCTACTTCCAGCTTTAAGATGCCAACTTTCTTATGGCCTTATGGTAAATAAATTACCCAAAAGCCTTCTATTTCAAATGAAAACAATGCTATATAGTAAGATCTCCCATTGTGTGGTATCATGTGTGTTACCATATTAAAGGCTCTGAAACAGTCTTATTCTAAAGAAAACTGTATAATTCCACTTAACTCCATGTTTCCCATGCATATATTGGCTCTAAAACAAAGTATTTTAAGGAGCCACCATTATTAAATCTCCTACGGTTAATAATCAAAATAAAAATATATGAAATATCATTGGACTCTAGACCTTGACTGACTAAAAAAACTCATTAGTCTTTTTCTTCTTCATACTTCAGCTTTCGATAAGGAAGGGATAAATCCACCCTTGAGAACAGTGGGGATAGGGTAAAGTGATCAAGGGATGCAAACAAGAACACTCATGCCACCTAGAAAACAGAGACAGAAAATTGGAAGAAAAAAAAATGACAAAAAAAAAAAAAAAACAGTAGGATATATGTAAGCAGAAGGTAAGGAAGAAAAAACCATGAAGATATTAGAAATGAAGTCAGTCAGAAGCACAAAGGCCAACATCTAAAAAGAAGTCTCAGAAAGAAAAGGCTATGTTATGACTCCCTCCTTAAAAACAGTTAGCATAGGAAAAAGCAATATAGGATCCATAGGAAAAAGCAATATAGGATCCAGGAGAGCCATGAAAGTAGCGATTTTTACTCTTAGTTGGGAAGTAGATACACCTGCAAACTTTTTAATATTGTTAAAAACAAACACAGACACCCCAAATTTAAAGAAGAAAAGGGAAAGAAAGAAAGTTGGGGCTTTAGTACTAGTGTGTAGTATCCCTACAATAAAATCCTTTAAAATACACTTACATAAAAATATTTCTGTTAATCTCTGTTCAGTTTTTAAAAACCACCTGTTAGCATAATGCAGAACACTAAGACCTAACTCATTTCCCTGAAATAACAAGTTTCTCCAATTAGATGTTCAATCTAAACACAAAATGAAGGTTAGAGAGAAATGGCTCAGAACATTTGTTAGTCTTGTAGAGGACCAAGATTCAAATGCCATCATCGACATTATAGCTCACAGTCATCAGTAATTCCAGCTCCAGGGCATCCAACAATGGCCCACTAATCACTTCTGTAGACCAGGAACACATACCACACACACATGCATACAAGCAAAACAGCATACACATAAAAGGAAATAAACTTAAAAACAAAAACAAAAAACTTAGAATGACCATTCACTTACTATAAGTGGTTACTTACTGATCGGTATCCTCTCCAAAGAAATAAAAAATGGTAACCAGTCCAATGGCAACCACACATATCAGCGATTCTAATGATGGCTCACTAGGATCAAAGCTTGTTGTCATATCTTCAGGCACTGCTGCCACAACCTTCAAGACAAAGAAAATAAACTTATAAGCATGCTTCTTCAACAGTACTGGTACAAAGACAGGCACAGGTGGCTGTGGCCAACTCTATTCATATTGAATGGGCTACCATAAAATACAAAGCAGAATGCCTCCAAACATGTTTTCTAGTAAATTACAATTGTTCTTATTGAGGGGCTAAGTGTGGTGAAACAGTAGTTTTCAAACAGAAGTTATGGGGAGATTCCACAGAGCATAACTCCAGGAGAGTTAAAGGATAAGGATATAGTATCAAGAAAAGAACATTGTGGAATATTTTATATGTGTTTCATTCTTTTATGTTGCATTTGTTTAACTCTGTAAAGCTGCATTACTTTGCCAGTCTAAAACACCTGATTGGCCTAATGAATAGCTGAACAGACCAATAGCTAGGCAGGAAAAAATAGTCAGGGCTGGCTGGCATGCAGAGAGAATAAATAGGAGGAGAGACCTAGAGAATATCCAGGGACAAGAGGAGGAGGACACCAAGGGCACCAGTCATAGAGTAAGAAGGAAAGAAAGGCATATAGAATAAATAAAGGGAAAAGAGCTCAGAGGCAACACATAAAGAGAAATGGGATAATTTAATTTAGAAAAGCTGGCTAGAAACAGCTGAGCTAAGGCCAGCCATTCGTAAGTAAGAATAAATCTCAATGTATTTATTTAGGAGATGGGTGAGGGACACCGTCCCTACCAAAGATTTTAGATTAAAATCCAGTAAAAAAAAAAAAAAAAAAAAAAAAAGTATCAATGATCTGGGTTGGGTTCTTTTCCCTGAGTTCAAGTTCATGATTTATCCATATGCACTGGGTTTGAAAAAACATTTCCTGCAGAGGAAAAACACTGAACTGCAGCTTGTCCTCTGAGGAAGGGAGAGTGATAAGAAACTAATGACAGAGCTTCAGAGTTGGGATTTAACCCCTTCCTTCCTGTCTCTTGAGTTAAATTAATGCAGTTTGAGCCCAAAAAGAAAATGGCTCTTTCAAAAACAACCCTAGAAATGATGGGCTTGACTCTTTCCAGGCATCAACATACACCATCTAGAAACTCCACAGCTGTCTTCTCCTTGGGGTCTGACAAAATGAACAACAAATCCTTAGATAATTACTATCTATAAAACCTGTTTTATGCTAGTACATGACAAGGACCTTTTACACTGTCTACGCTTATAACTACAAAAAAAAATACATGCAATAGTATCCTCTTTTTTTATTCCCTGTATCTTTATTTTCCTTTTTACATCTGTGACTCCAGAAAGGATCCAAAGTGTAGGTGCACAGCCTCTGCTCTGGGTTTCATGGAGAGTTCCTTTAACCTTGTGTTTTAGATCCTTAAGGTACAGGACTGACCTTACAAGGGCTCAGAAAAGGGTTGAAAATATTTTATCCTGGTCCTCTCTCTCTTTCTCACCTGAGCCACATACAAACAAGTGTGATATCATGTTGCAAGGCAATGATAACGATTTGCTTCTAGGATCACAAGAATAGATATTCAGGCACGGCAAATATTTCCATTATCTCACTCCAGAGACTATGAATGTATATCCAAGCCCTCCACATACCCTCTAAAATATTCTTCCACACCTCACAGAGTAAGGCCTGCAGTTAATTGCATATTTTACCTCTTCCTGAATCCATCTTCCCTCAGTGGGTTATTCTAGTCTTTATCACCAGGCCCCAATACTAACTGATCATAAACAAGTAGACTCCTCTGATAGCAGATAAAAAAGACTAAGACTAAAACTGTTACTAGAAACAAAGATGTGATGGAAAAGGCTAGCTCAGTCTTTAAGATGTAGGATTTTATGCAAGAGAACAATAAAATGGAGTAAATCTGTTGAAGTAAGGATAAAACAAACCGTTCATCAACAGTAGTTAGTTATTTTTAGATCTCATTTTCAGTGAGTCAGCATGAAAAGAGAACATGGTAAAAACACAACAAATAAATTAGACTATCATACTAGCAAAATACTATGCAATAATAGCAGAAAATACATTCACTCTCAAATGTACATGGAAGATTCTTCAGAAAAAATCCAGGCATTAAGCTAAAACACACCTCAATGTTTTCTTTGTTTTTTGTTTTGTTTCTTTAAATAATCAAACCACATGGCCAAGCCCAGAGAAATGGCTCAGCAGCTGAAAACATTTGCTGCTCTTGCAGCAATCCATGTCAAGAAGTCCCTAAGTGCCTGCCCATGACTCCAGCTCTGTGAGATCTGATGCCCTCTTGCCGCTTCCTTGGGCAGCTGAAGCTACAAGCACATATACACACACATACACATAGTTTAAAATAGTAAAAATTCAATTAAAAAATTCCCATGTCAAGAAGCATCTTCTCTGATTACAACGGGTTAAAATTAGTTATCAAAAAAAAACAGGAAGGGCTGGAGAGAGAGCTCAGCAGTTAAGAGCATTTGTCATTCTTATAGATAAATGACCCATGTTTGTTTCCCAGGGTCCACTTGGTGGCTCACCACTATCTATGACTCCATTTCCAGGGAAATATGTCACCCGTTAAGGCATCTTTAAGCACAGCAAACATGTGACGCATGGACATACATGCAGAGCAGACACCATGAACATAAAAGGTTTTTTTTAAAAAAATAAATAATAAAATGCAACATAAAACTTACACAAAACAACTAATTCAGTGTGTAACAGGAAAATTTATAGTCATAAAAGACTTTGTAAAAAAAAATATGTGGGGGCAGGGGCTGGAGAGATCTCACAATGGTTAAAAACATTAGCTAGTTGTCAAGAGGTTCTGAGTTCAGGTCCTAGCATCCACATGGTAGCTCACAACCATCTGCAATGAGGTGCCCTCTTCTGGCCTGCAGGGATATAAGGAGACAGAACACACTATATATAATAAATAAATCTAAATAAAAATTTTAAATATTATTGGGCCAGGAAGATAGCTCAGCAGGTAAAAACTTTGCCACCAATCCTCAGGACCTGTGTTTGACCCCCATCACCAATGTGGTAGAAGGAAAAAACCGACTCTTGGGGCTTTGGATTTACACACACACACACACACACACACACACACACACACACACACCATATATACACAGAAAGGAATGTAATGCTCAGTTAAAAAAATCAATGTCATAATCCACAGTAAAAGAAATGAAGAAAAAGAAGATCTCAACAGATAGTAATAAAACATGTAAGAAAATCGACCGTCTAATCATCAGGAGACTGCAAACTAGGACTACTTTTCTCAATCTGACAAACAGCACCAATAGAAGACTCATAGCTAACACCATCCTGAAGGGGAGAGAATTGTTCCCTTACAAAATGCAACACACATCCACACAGCCCACTGAACCACAGAAAATCCAGCCAAGTCTGCAAAATCCCTCCGTGTTCCTCACCCCCAACCTTATCAAAAATAAGTGTTGGTAACTGCTAGGTGCCTGTGTATTTTATGTGAAAAGCCAGAGGCTGCTGTTGTAATGTCTTCCTTCTCTACCTCAATTTTTCTAAGGCAGAGTCTCTCACTGAATCTAGAGCTCACACATTCTCTGATAAACTGATGACCAGTGAACCTGGGATTCCTCTATTCATACCTCCACCCAGCATTTACATTGCCTTAAGGGCTCCTACTCCAGATCATGGCAAGCACTTTCCTTTCCGCACTGAGTCATCTCCCTAGGCCCTGATTGTGGATTCTGAGGGAGATGTGTGTGATCTGAAATCATCTCTCATCTACAATATGCTTCTCTTCCCATAAGGCCCATCTCAGTAACTTAGCTGACAGAGCCAGGAACTTGGGACTATTCCAGATTCTTCACACATCCCACCCCTCTCTGCAGCTAATCAAGAAAGTCACACTCATTTTAGCTCTTATTTCTTCTTGCCCCATTTAGGACCAACTTCTCTATCCTTATCCCTATCAATTCTCCTTCCTGTGTTTTTTTCCCCTGACATTTGATTCTCATACTATCAGGAATATCTATACATTTTTCTATGGGTCTCACCACTGATGAGCCTGTGCTGGATCTCACACCCCACAGCAATCCTTGAGACCCACTGGTCTACAGTGAGCATCATGTCACATCAGGCCCTTGGCTCACTTATGCTGTGAGCTCCTGTGTATGCTGTTTTCACACCTCATCTACTGAAACTTATTTGCTCAGTCTAAAGACTTTGCCAGCAACCCAAGGAAAAACAATCACTCCCTTCCCTTATTTTGCATGTGTACTTCTATAGGCAATAGACTTCAACTGTGGATTAATTTTGTGTATTTTCTCCCCAAACAGCCAACATGATGAAAATGACCAAAATCCTTATTTCATTTAGAACCTCCATAGAGCATTTTTATTCATGGGCAAATGAACCATGAGCATGGCACTACTTACTTTAAATTCACAGAACATGAAGATAATTAGAACTGGCAGCAGCTCAAAAATCCTCCATGGGCACACCACGGTGGCAGTACGAGGCACCGCCATCCCTGTGCCCACCATGGGGGCCTTGCAGCTGGACAGATGGACAGCAGCAGAGCAGAGCACAGTCAGTGGGACACTGGGAAAGGGAAGGCTTCTGGGGCCGGCTGGCACCACTGCCCTCTCCACCTCCTTATCTCAGTTGACGCGTCAACGCTGGCACTCTGACCTCCAGCACCAGAGTCCTGGAGAGCTGGAGCAAGAAAACCTAAAGCACCCAGTGTGGGGCTGCAGGCCTACACTCCGAGGCCTGGGGCACAGCCCCGGAGTGAAAGCTCAGCCCCCTATCCCCAGCTACTATCGCACTCTGTCCTATCAAGTCAAAAAAAAAAAAAAAACAAAAAAAAAACAAAACAAACAAAAAAAAAAAAACAACTCCCCTATGGAACACTAAAAGCTGAAGCACCAACTTTGGGGGCTACAGCCCCTACACTCCGAGGGCTGGCACAGCCCCAGAGTGAAAGCTCAGCCCCCAAGTTACAGCTACTATCACGCTCTGTCCTATCCTCTCCAGTCCAAAAGCCACACTGTAGTAGCTAGGGGGAAACGCTCCTACGCAGAGATGTCGTCCTCCGTCATAATCAGTGTCAGAAAACGGCCTCTGACGTAAGAGACGATGACGCATTCACACTTCGAACTCACTGTGATCAGCCCAGTTATACCACTTGACTCCTAAGAAATATCCTTTCTTGACTCGGAATTAATAGCAGGTAGGTAGGTGGGTGGGTGGGTGGGTGTGTGTGTGTGTGTGTGTGTGTGTGTGTGTGTGTGTGTGTGTGTGTGTGTGTGTGTACTAATTCCTGGAGATGGAGACATTCTGCTCAGCACTGCCCTATTTAGCATCCTATTTGTAGGCCTCATGAAATAAGCTGATGCTTTTGTGTATCTCAAATGTAGGACCTGAGAGTCACTGCTCTGAAATGTCTTTTTATTTTTCAGTGTCAGATCTCATTTCATTGCTCCATGTGCTTCCAAGTAATGACTGCTTTGAATTTCCTCCAAGAAAACTATGTAGGAACTTGGCAAAGTATGTTGGAAAAGAAAACAAAAACAAACAAACAAATAAAACAGACCATCTAAAGTTTTTAAGCATCAGAAATTTGGTTTGTTTTTCCCTAAATTGGAAGTTAGAGCTGATGTGTCAGTTCATTTCCCCAGTTGTTACCTTCAGGGTGATTGAACAGAAGATCAACTGATAAGTATTAATTGCCCTCAAGGAAGTTCTGGGAGCTACCTGTGTTTGCTGTGCTCACTGAACCACACCAAGTTGCAAAACTAGGTACCACCTGTACTTGCCCAAATTTAGTTTATCACTTTGGGCCATGTGGTTTTAGGACAGAGCTGACTGGAGTTGGGTTTTGGCCCCAACTAAGCTTTCTTACATGGAGAAGAAGCCTGAAACTCCAGTGCATGTGTGCTGTAGGCCAGTAGTGACACTGTTCAAATACACTAAGCAGAAAATGTCAACATGGCATATTGGCAAGGTAGTGAAGAACAGACTGAGATCCTTTATAATTTGGATCTGGTTTCATTCTTGATGACTCATTTTCATAGTTTTCTTAGTAGAATTTTTTTTTTTTTTTTGTTTCTTGGAACAGGTTTTTCAGAGGCTGCCTGGGAACCGGCTCTTATACACCAGGCAGGTCTTGGACTCATAGAGATCCGCATACCCCAGCCTCAAAGGCTGGGATTAAAAGCCTGCGACACTCCTGATTGGTTCTTAATAGATTTTCAATAGCTGTTATAATCCTTTAGTTTGGAGATGGAGCCATGATGATATATACCACAAAAAGTTATTCTTTATTAGTACTTTTTGGTATTACCCCGAGGGAGTATTCATTTACGTTAAAATACAAGCTCTGTTGACCTCCATATTTTCTGCTTTGAATTACCATCTCCAATCTGTTACTCCATCCCAAGAATTGCACTACTAACTTCTTTATTGTTTTCACTTCTCAGTGTTCACTTGAACATCTTATTTGAATCAGTTTCCACAAACATCAAGAGCTACACATTGAAGCACATATGACTTTTCAAATCCAGCTCCAATAATTCTTCAAAACTCTTCATAATTCTGTTATTTCCTTGGTGTGTGCTTCAGGATTATTGTGTAGAGGGGGCATAATATTTGCAAATTGCTTCACAATAGTGTCTCTTATTTAACAAACACTTCTCAAATGTGACGTCAATGTTCACATAAACACAAGAAGATCCTCTTCTTTTTAGATGGTCTCCTGAGTCCTAGGAACACTCCACCTTTGGAATTCTTTCACTGATATACAAAACTTGCGAGCACAGCAAATGTTTAGATATTGTCTTGAAGAATTAAGTGAACTCTTTCTACAATTTTAATTATTTATTTGTCAGTGTCTGTGTGGGCAGGTGAACCCTTGCCATTGTAAACATATGGTCAGAGGCCAAATTAGGATTTGAATTGTTCCCTACTAATTTTGAATTGTGTAAGTCTAGAAGACTTAACTTAGGCCTTTAGCTTTGACAGCAAGCATCTTTACCCACAAGGCTATCTCAAGGCCTAATGAATCAGATCATAAGAATTTGATTTATTATTTTTATTTTATCAGTCAAATGAACAAATTTAAGTGAAATGAAGGAACAATAGAATTATTTTTCCTATTTTACTTGTCTGTTTGGCCGTGTGTGTGTGTGTGTGTGTGTGTGTGTGTGTGTGTGTGTGTGTGTGTGCTACAGAAAGGATCAAGAACCATGTGTGTTTTAACATGAGCTACACTCACAGCTATGTTTTATTACTTTACTATCTAGGGATGATATTCTTTTCCTTTTTGCACTCTCTGGGATGGTAAATTCCCTACATAGACACTTAGCTATACTCAATATCTGGATTTCTTACCAACCATAATATAAATAGTAAGGGCCTGTAATGGAGGGTGGATGTCAATATAACCATATTCTAACTAGTTTGGAAAAAAAAAGCCTCAATGTCGGGATCAAAATATTTGAAGTTTTTTGGTTAATGTTAGTTGCATGTCTTGCATGAATAGAATGAAGTTATACTCTTTTCGTGAGTGACCACTGAGGAGGGTCATTTTGTCAGTGAGATGAAGAAATTCAGACTGCCACATGAGAGAGATTTGCTTTCCATGTGTTGTGAAAGAAAACAAATTTAAAACAACCAGAAATTAACCAAGTGGCAACTAGGGTTTTTTCCCTTAACCACTCATGTGTCTGGTGTTCACATACATGGCTGCCCTTTAATTTGTGGTCCTTCCAAGTGAGTTGAGGGACAACTAAAAAGGAGAAGTTGGATGAGAATAATATTCAGCAGATGACCCCAGGACAGAGAAGTTGCTTTCTTGTGATTAAATCCATAATGACAAACACATCTGTGTAGTTCTGTGCTGTGACTTTGCTGTGTTTACTTCCCCCACCTCCCTGTCAGGGCTAAGTCAGTGTGCTGTAATCTAACAGAGATCAGTTCTCAGCTTTTTTTTTGAAATGATCTGTCCAGTCATAAGGAGTTAGTTTTCCTACTAATTCAATAACTACATTCTTCAATAGGATTTTAATTTCAAACCATTGGAATAACTTATTTTTTCTACCTCCATGTGAATGTGGGTTATTAATGAGTTCATTAGACCAAAGATAAATGATAAACAGTTTTTTAGTGAACAACTTATACAGCTAATAGTAAAGAACCCCTGAAACGGTCCTGCTTCAGAAGATGCAGTCTCTGCCCTTCTGATGCTCTCCAAGAACCTGAGAAAATACCCACCCCTACCCCCACTTCTCTCCCTTCAGGTAAAGGTAATTATCTTTATTCATAGTAAGAGGTAAGTATAATTTTAAAAGTGAGTTATATATCAGAAGTAGACATAATCACAGGCATACGGATACACAATCTGTTTGTTCTGTTGGCACTGTAATTTAGAAAATTAAACATGGGTACAAGATAAAGTTCACATTGCTGAAGGCAATTTAACTAGAGCACTTTCTCTGTTGGCTACACTCTTGTCCATAGATCACATGGCATGTCAGGCCTCTCCACTCTTGTGATTAAAGAAAACTCTGATGTAGACTGACCAAAGACTATGTGCCTGAATTAGAACTAGAACTATATCTTAGAAGTACCATACCACTCCAGGTGAGCCATCATCTCCTGAAATATTCTTAGGTGTCAAGAAACTGTCATTCCTCCCTTAGAGCAGAATCCCAAAGACCCAACTGAGTGTTGGTTGAAAGCATGCTGAATCTAGTTCAACAGTCCATTACCCATTGGTAGGTAAGGTACACAGTAAGCAGTGGATTTCTTTCTTTGGGTATTTGTGTGACACGGGCTCTTGTAGCCTAGACTGGCCACAAACTTATTGTATAACTCAAGACTTCCTGGAACTTTGGGCCTTCCTGCCTCTACTTCGCCAATTCTGGTATTGCAGGAATGAGCCACTATTTATATCTCGTAGGCTGGTGGTGGGTGTGCATTATTCCTAGAGCTTCCTGCATGTTAGGTAAGTACTCTACTAACTGAGCTGAGTACATGTCCTTTTAGACAGCATTGTTTGTGTTGCTGTATTGTTTAACTTTTAAACTCTTCCCAGACTGTTCTCTCTGTTTACAGCTCAGTTTTAAGTATACATATATAAGTATATATTGAAACTATATCAATTACTGAAATTTCAAACATTATTAATTTCACACGATGTGGGGTCTAATGTCATTTTTCCCTCAGTGCACTGAAAAATCTAATAGTTGTTAAGGCAGTAATATTTCAGGAAACTAAATTGCTACAACAGCCCAGTTCACAAATAAGAACGCTTGATGCTGAGACGAGTTTCATTTCAGAGTGTGACATTCTGAAGAGTGTGCAAGTAGTCAGGGAATGCTCCAGTGGACAGTCTCCTTAAGTTCCATGCATCTAAACAGAATCTGCTTCTGAGATGTGATATGATGAAAGGAAGGTACTGCAAAGATGGGATGGGGTTCTTCTCCTGTAGGTAGATCTGGCTGGGATCATGTTCCTCTGCCTCACTGAGCTTCTGTCCTTCCACAGTAACTTGTATTCACAGAGGTGATTTGTAAGTAGGTTTCTGTGGCTTTTTCAGTGGAATAAGGCAAGTATGTTAGTTAGGTTATGATCACACACTAAACAAGTTTCCCTTGATGCGTTACTACCTATACAGACCAGCTTTCAGTTTCTGCAAACTTTCTTTCAGAGATGCTGATGTTGGGAGATGGGAGTCCTAGAATTCAGCACTGCAGCTAATGTTGGTTAAGTACATCACTACAACTTTGGCTATGTATATGGGAACAGAATTTCTAAGTTTCCAATATCACAAGAGATGTGGAAGCAACTCCCATGTTTGGCTCTCTCAAAATAGTCAGGTCTTTACTTATATCGAGAAAGATCTTCTATCCTTGTACTCTCAGGAAACTGTCAGCTGTCAGTGGTCACTGTTGCTCAGAGATGTCTATGAATGTTTCTTGGAAATGAGCTAATTGGGAGCTACATGAGAAAACTAGCCAAGGAGACATGGAGAAGTGTTGATGTTGGGATGTCGTTTGTTTTTAATGTTACTTCAGTTATAATCTGTGGAGTTTAGAATGACCTGCAAATGCTGACAGAAAACTCCAGACTCTTGAACCCTCCTCCAGACCTAATGAATCTAGAATGAGCACCAGAACTTGAATTTTTGGTATATTACCCCCGGATAATAAACCCTTATGATCCTTCTATTGCTTTGAAGTTGCCTTCTCCTACTCCAACCTCCATATATCATGCATTCCTAAAACACATCTGAGATTGGATCAATCTCGTATTAAAAACTCTTTTATTTTTTCCACTCTAAGGGATTTCCCCATTCTCTTTAGTAGGCTATACATACTTTGCAACCTTCTGCTCTTTCGATATGAACCTCCTTCAATTCCAACCTTTGAACCTACCTTTGAACCTATAGCTGACTTCACAAGAATAGGCACATCTAAACAGGGAATGAAAACTGACTTCACAAGTTCACCTTTAGCATTCATATGCACATGGTGGTACACATGAGTGCATAGAGTAATCATAAATATTAGAAAGATTTCAGGCTATATTTATTTCACAAAAACACATACAGTCAGGTGTGCATAGTGTGTGCACATGCTTGGCAGTCTGTTTATATATATGGACACCTCTTCTATCTTTTTCCCTTTAGGTATTTGAGAAATTCTGCTTCCTACTTGTTTTGCAGACCAAATTGAAAGTTAATCTCCTCTGGACATTTCCATCTGATTGTGTCCATATTCTCCCCCCTCCTTTTAATTGTCATTCTATCAGATGGATGCTGTGCACCCACTTATCATTTATACCAGCAGAGTTCATTGTATTCTGTAATTACAGATGTGGGAGGTTATTACCAAATGGCTACCATTAAACCGTCTAGAATGTACTGTCCATACCCTTTCCACACAGCACCCGTGTGGTTGTAGAGAAAGAGTGAAGAAATGGCACCGTGCTCTTCTGAGGCCTGCTCTGCTACATGTAAACATAATGACTTCCACATCTCTCGTGGACTCTGGAAAGGGCAGCTGCCATTTTGATACTTGTACAGCCTCTGGAGTCACCCAGTTTTGAGGAACAGAGTCTTTCTATTAGCATGCAGATTTTTAAGCCCAATCCCAGACTCTGGTGACTAGAGATTCCAGTAGTACATAATTTTACAAAGAGTCCATCTGGCAGATGTATTCCAAAATTCTGTTATACAAACACCAGGTGAAATGATAAATAGCTATTCCTGTATGTGGAGGGTGTGTCTCATACAGTGACACTATGCAATGATGGTGTCGATACCTCAGATCAATGATATTGGCCTCTGGCTTCTCCTTAGCCCCAGGAACTCATAAGCTGTCCCTAAAATGCGGTATATTTACGTGTGTGTACAGGAGTATGTACATGTGTCAGCGGAGGGCTGAAATTCACTTTAAAGATCTTCCTCAGCCACTTTATATGTTATTTTTAAGAACATTTCACATTGATCTTGGATGTGACTGATTTCAGTTAGAACAAGGAGATATTGAGCCTCAGGAAATGTTCAGTCTGTGCCTCATGATGTATAGTGTCTCATCAGATTTTTATCAAATTCTTAAAAATTAAACTCGGGTTCTCATATGTATTATATGTATAGCTCTTAGACTAAGCCATTTCCCAAACCTCCTAATGTTCCTTTTTAATAGCAAGGAGAAATAAATATGGGTCTTGCCACTTCTGTTGCTCTCACTGTAGGTAGAAGGAGCATACCTACTCATGCTACCATGAAGCACCAGGATGTTCACACACTGGAGAGGGTGTACTATAAGTATGTCATCATCTAACTGATATACCCAAAATTCTAGCCACTCTGCCAAAGAGACCACCTAGTTAGCCATGGCTAGACTCAAGGCCAGCTGCTCTTCAGAATGTATTGATTGATATTTAAAAGCTCATCTTTGTCCCATATCTTGTGGCACACATTCTGCTGGCCACTTTTGTTCTCCTTCCTCATTGAATGCTTCTCTCAATTGTGTGTCATGTCTATCACTTAGTTCCCCCTGTTTTGTGAGTCAGGAGATTGAGTCAAAGAAGGTAAATTTTCCAGAGTGGTTGTGAGGAACACAGGTTTTGGAATTCATCTCAGAGGACTCCCTAGCTGGTTCTCACAAGCCTCTTCAGGTGCCCCCACCCGATGACTGCATGATGGAGTTCCTGCTCAGGTGGTTTTACACAGAACCAGAACACTGCCAGAACAACCACCCAGAACTTAAATGACTTTTCTATGTGTCAAAACATTTTTCTTTTTCTTTATTCTTCTGTCATACATTATATCCCAACCACAGACTCTACCTCTCCCCTTCCCCCAGTTCCCTTTTGCTTATCTCTCCCATAGATCTACTGCCTCTGTTTCCCTCAGAAAAGAGCAGATCTCCCAGTAATATCAACTGAACACATCATAACAAGATGCAATTATACTACCCATAAACACTCACATCAAGAAATAACAAGGTAACCCTGTAGCAACAAGTCGGTTTCACGAGCAGGTAAAAAAGTAATAGACACCTTACTCCAAATTTTAGTAGTTCAACAAAATCCCCAGGGTAAACAAATACAGCATATATTGCTAGGGCCTAGCACAGACCCTTGTAGGCTCTGTGGTTACTTTAGTCTCTGTTCTGAGCCCCCGTGATTCCTAATAGTTCATTCTGTATGCTGTGTTCTCTTGGTGTCCTTCATCCCTCTGGCTCCTACAATCCTTTCTCCACTCTTCTCCTTGAGGGGACGGGGGTCCTGAGCTCTGCCTCATATTTACTGTAGGTGTCATTTCTGCTCCCATCAGGTGGAGGAAGCCTGTCTGATGGTGATTAGGCTAGGCCTCAATCTATGTGTATAGCAGAATATCACTAGGAGTAATTTCACTCTTATTCCTCCTGCCCTCCCTCCCTCCCACCCTCCCACCAACCACCTCCTTTAGTCCATATTTCCTTCTTCACCTTCCAGCATCTGGATCTGGCCATTCAGGCAGGATTGGGGAAGAGCTCCCTCTAGTGGCTCGGGTCTGAAGTGAGAACAGTCATCCATACTCCTACAAGCTCTGGACCACCCACCACTACCCCAGTGCATGTTACAGGCAAGACAGGTTATGGGTATTCAGGGTTTTTCTTTTTTGTTGTTCTTGTTGTTGTTAGTGTTTTGTTTTGTTTTGACTAGGTTGGTGTCTCAGACCTGCTACTGGGAGCCTAGTCTGACTACAGAACATAGCCAGTACAGGCTCCATATAATCCATTACAAGGAGTGTGCACAAGGCTCATGCTCATGAAAGTTTCAACATTGTCTCCTAATCCCCAAACACTCACCTATTCCAGTTCTGCCCCTTGTACTGTTTCCATCAGTCTCTCTCTCAACCTGCTCCCAATCCACCCACAAAATCTATTCTAGTTCACCTTCCCAGGGATATCCTTGTGCCATCCCTGCCCTTTATCTAACTGCACTTGGTCTGTGGATTGTACATGGTTATCCTTTATTTAAAAAATAATATCCAGTATGAGTGGGTACATAACATGTTAGTCTTCTGGGTCTGGGCTGCCTTATTTAGGATTTATTTTCTTTTTTTTTTTTTTTTTTTTTTTTTTTTTTTATGTTTCATCCCATTGCAAGAAAATTTCCTGGTGTCATTTTTTTTTTCTTTTTAATAGTCGAGTAATACTCCATTGTAAAACTGACCACATATTTTTATCCACACTTGCAGTGTCAGTGTGATTTTTCATTTAGAGAAATAGGTTCAAATTGGTAAGGAAACTATTTTTCACGAGTAAATATTTCCTTAGTAGTGAGAGAAAGCTTACAGACTATAAATACAGTTACTTTGTTGTTATAATGGAGTAATTTTATTTTACAGGTGAGAAAATTAAGGCCCAGGGTTATTTAAACATTTAAAAGCTAGTGATGCCTAAATGTAATTAACTTACAAAGCAGAAAAGGAAGAAGGCAGAGGAGAAGGAAGAAAAATGGTTTCCTGGGACGATCAAATAGCTGTAGCATTTAAAGTCTTTGCTGCTTAGTCCTAAAAACCTTAGTTTGATCCCTGAGATTTACATTGTAATATGAGATGAGAAATTTGCATAAGTTACCCTCCCACTACCACATGTACACTATAATGTATACAAATATACACACACTTAAATAATTAATATATTTAGAAATCAGTGTCTTCCTTGCTGGGGAGAACTGTTCTGCCTATGAATTATTTGGCTTTTAAGCAGGAGGATGTGATTTGATCTCTGGAACCATGCTAGAGATGGTTGTGTAGGCATACTTGTGTATTCTTGTAATAAAGGCAGAGGTTTGGGGTTCACTGGTCAGTTAGCCTAGCCCAATTGATGAGCTTCAAGCCAAAGAGACATTGACTCAAAAGGCATGGAAGACATTCTTAAAGATGATACCTGACATTGTACTGTACTCTCCACAGTCAAACACTCACATGCACAATAGTGCACATATTCCTGGCTTGCTGGTTCATTAAGCTGTTTATATGGATAGAGAGTTCTCCTCTGACCTTACAGGAACCCAGAAATGTAGAAGTTCTGCAGGGAAAAGGAACATGGAAGGTATTAGTTCAGGCTTTGGGTACTATGGCTAACTACAACTGATGGAATGCTTCTATGGAGTTTAATATGGTAGCAAACT
Source organism: Phodopus roborovskii (assembly GCF_943737965.1). NCBI lineage: Eukaryota > Metazoa > Chordata > Mammalia > Rodentia > Cricetidae > Phodopus > Phodopus roborovskii. Next base: position 26,623 of record NW_026126530.1, on the reverse strand, counting down.
CTCCCCCAATCTCTGACGCTCAGTGAAGGATAATACATTTGTCCCTGCTATCATTACTGCAGTAGCCTAGAGACTACTGAAAATCAGCATTTCCAAATGAGAAGTGGACAGCCTTTCCTGCCCAAACCAGCCTCCTCAACTGCCTGTGTATTACCTGTCAAAGTCCAAAAACTTGACATTATGACTGACACACCACTGTCCTTCATTTCCTGGCTTGGGATTTTTGACTTTTGAAGATAAATCAGGAGTGTCCTCAAACTCATATCACTACACTAACTCAGGTTTTCTAGGTTATTTTTACAGGGCTACCGAATATTCAGTATGCTCAAGTCAGCTAGAGAGCTTTGAGGAAATGCCATTTAGTTCCCATGAATACCCAGAGTGTCATAGCTTCAGCAAGGTGAGTTTCTAACTCATAGTGACCTCCATCAACCACTTGAGAAGGAACTTGTCAGTTGCGATTATTTCTGCTCCCTTATATATGTGCCATATATAGAAATCTTGGATTCAATTGGATTATTGCTAATTAAAGCTCCTGCCACATGTGCTTAGAATTACTAACAGTCACTATAGGAATACTGTTCTGTCCACTACAATGAGGGTAATGTGTTCATTATTATGTAGACCCTTTGTCATTTATCCACTGTGGCAAGTGCCTCTGCCAGGTACTCTGCTTCTGTTGGATGTTGTGGGATGAGTGTTTGCATAGGGTCTATTTCCTTCCTTTTGTGTTGTTTATTATTGTCCAAACTCTGGTCCTCCTGATGGTACAGGGAAATACTTTATTCTGAGCTATCTTGCCAGCTCCTCCTCTAGCAATCCCAACCACAGATTTACATAATACCTGCTGTAAAGTGGGGTTGATGGTTGGATGGTTACTGTTCTCCTTTAATGCCCTCCATTCACCTGACCCAACTTTCAATTTTGCCCCTATGACCTGTGAGGTATTATGCTTTACTCTGACCAGGGTTTAATTCTATGTGGCTATGCCTTGCCATTTCCCTCCCTTGCTTTCCACACTGTTGTCCATTTTTTCTGGGTTCTGCAGTTTCTCCAGGTTATATAGTCACCAAAACATGTAGTGATGTTTAATGGCACCTAAATGTAGTGAATAAAAGAAATGATTCTACTTATAAAAAAAATGAGGTGCTAGCTTGTTGTTGTTTTGTTTTGTTTTTTTGGGGGGTTGTTTTGTTTTCATATACTTATTTTCTTCCCTGGACCTATATAATTTCCCTAATAATAATAAAGTCTTTTCAAAAGTCATCATAGAATTTACATTTAATAATTACATCACAACTAGGATTTTATGCCTGCATTGATTCAAATACATTTTTATTCCCAGAAAAAAACTTAATGTGGCAAAGTTATATGAATAAATATTTAAAGAAAATTCATTTATTTATTTAAAAAGTTTGTAAAATTGGATAATGTTTCTTTCTCAGCATGGTTTTTAATGTTTAAGCAATGAATCCACATGGCTGTTTTCCCCTTTTTCTTATTTTACCATGTCTCTCCTCTCTTTCCCCTATCCCTCCCCCTCTCTTTACCCATATTCTTCCCCCTGTATTTCCTTCTCCTCCCTCCCTCCTTCTCTACTGTAGAGAGCTGCGAAGTGCCAGGCCTTAAAGATGGCACTGGCTTCCGCCTTCCACCTTCCCGATGGTGAGCTCTCTCTGTGGTAACCAAGTCCTTATTTGGCTAAGCCTGTTCAGCTTGCTTGCTTCCATATAAAAGCAGCCTATCTGCAGGATGCACATGGCATTTCCCTGGTGTTAGAAGAAGAAGCTTGTTCAAGAATCCTGATTAAACTGCTAGAAGAAGATCTCCCCTGAGTTGCGTATTCCTTGATGGTCGAGGGTGGGCACAACACTCTACTTTTTTCTTTATATTTTGTCCTGTCTAGTCTGAAGTGTCCTGAATACCCAACAAACTCTACTCTGGGCTTTATGGACTGATGAAGTGGGTTCTGACCAGACTCTTCCTGCCAAACTAGAGAGAGTAATTGTCCTAGACACTGACATCACATTTGCAACCGACATAGCAGAACTCCTGACCATGATCTCTGTGTGTGTGTGTGTGTGTGTGTGTGTGTGTGTGTGTGTGTGTGTGTGTGTGTTTGTATACATGTATATACCATAGTATGCATGCGAGCATCAGAAAAATTTTGAGGTCAATTCTCTCCTTCCACTTTCAATAGCAGGGGTTGAACTCAGATGACTAGGTTTGCAAGTCAAGCAGTTTAACTCATTGAGCCATTTTCTCAGCCAGTGTTAGTTTGCTTTTAATGTTGATGTTGGGATTGACTTTAGAGCCTTCTATGTGGCAGGCAAGCACATGCCATTGAGCGATAGTCTGGATATGAGCTTAATGATAGTGTCAATGAGTTAATGGGCATAAGAAATCACAAAAATGAAAGTCAGTTCTAATTTCAAAGTAGTTAAGCAAAACTAAATATTGCTTTACTTTAGAAACTGAAGAGACCGAATGCATGTTCATAGAAAAACCAAGTTTAGGAGACTTCATAGTTAGCAAATAATTATGTATAATTTTTAAATGTAGATCACAGTTCCCTCTCCTTCCCTCCCTCCCTTCCTCCTACCTTTCCTCCCTCTTACACTCTCTGCCCCCTCATGTGCACCTTGACCAACCTCCCATCCCATTCCCCCACCCCAATTCCACAGGTAGTGCAATGCCATCCAGGTGCGGTCCTGTAGATCTGTCAAGTCGTTTGAAGTAGGGACTAGGAGTTCTCTTCTGTCTCTAGGTTCAGTCAGTATCCATCCATGGGGGATGTGTCCACAAGGTCTATTTGTGCACTAGGAATACACCCTGGTTCCACTGACTGAGGTCCCTTAGACTGCTCAATCCTTCTAGCTGAGACCCATATTCAGGGGGGCCTCAGTCAGTCCCATGCTAGATTCCCATCTATCAGTCTGGGAGCCCATTAGATCCTCCTTGTTCAGGTCAGCAGTTCTATGTGTTTCTGCAACCTGTTCTTGTCCTCTCCCTCTGCATCTGGATTCTAGTACAACTCAGTGTTTAGTTATGGGTGTTTGCTTCTGTTTCTGACAGGTACTAGATGATGGGTCCATGATGGTGGATAAGTTAGTTGTTGATCTCACTATCTGGGAAGAGCATTTATGGTTGCCTTTCCACGGTTGCTCAAATTGTTAGTTGGGGGTCAGTCTTATAGATCCCTAGACCTTTGTTTAGTTTCAGTTTACTCTTCAACCAATAATGGCTCCCTCTTTTATGTTTTTTTCTCTATCTCTCTCTGTGTGGGTCTCTCTGTCTCTCTCTCTCTCTTTCTTCTGTCTTCAATTCCTACCTTTACTCAATCTTCCTTGTCGCACATGTTTCCTCTCCTCCCCTTCTCTTTCTCCTACATCTCTCTCCATTCACTGCCCCCCCACTTCCCATGTGCTCTGGGGGACTCGTCCCTTCCCCCTTATGTAAAGGATTTTATATGAATCTCTTAGAATACTCCTTGTATCCTAGTTACTCTGTTGGTGTGAATTATAGGCTGCTGATCCTATGCTCTAGGTCTAAAATCCATATATGAGCAAGTACATACCATGTTCTTATTTTTGTGACTGGGTTAACTCATTCAGGATGGTTTCTTTCAGTACCATCCACTAGCCTACAAGTTTCAAGATTCCATTTTTTTTTTTTTTTTTTGCAGAGTAGTATTCCATTGTGTAGATGTGCCACAACTTCTTTATCCATTCTTCAGTTGAGGGGCATCTAGGTTGCTTCCAGGTTCTTGCTATTACAAATAATGCTGCTATGATTTAGTTGAGCACATGTCTTTGTTGCATGGATGCGGATCATTTGGCTATATGCCTAAGAGAGGGATTTCTGGGTCATGTGGTTAACTAATACCTATTTTTTTGAGGAACCGCCATACTGATCTGCAAAATGGCTGTACGAGTGCAGATGATCAAATGTTGATATGCTTTTTCTATGTATATTTTTAAATTTTAATTTTTCCTTGTATTGATAAATTATTATGATTTTTTTATTTTTTCACATATACTATATTCTGGTTGTGGTTTCCCCTCCTTGTGCTCTTACCAATTCCTTGCCATCTACACTTTCATCGAGATCTACCACCTTATCATCTCTCTTAGAAAGAAAACAGTCTTCTGAGGGATAATAATTAAATTAAAAATAGCACAACAAGATAGAACAGAAACTGTCATATTTGAATAGGACAATAAAATCAAACATAAGGAAGAGAGCACAAGAAAATGCTCAGGTGACAAAGGTGCATAGACTCAATTGGTCACACACTCAGGGATTTCATACAAAAGGGAAACCATAGCAAATAGAAAAAGTATAAAAATAGAAAACAAACAAATAACAGCCCTGGATACAGGGCTGTTATGAGAAAAGTATCATCCACTGAGTTTGTTTCCTCTTGGTCAACTAGTGCTTGGCATTAAGTGTGGTTTCTCTAGTGGGATTCCTTGGAGAACACCAAACCTTCAGTTACAAGTGTTCATCAATTGTTGGTAGTGGCTGGGTTAGTGATGGGATGGGATAGGGAAGGTGTCTATTTCACTTTTCAGCTCGACTCTATCAATCAGACATTGTGCAGGCTGTGTGCATGCTGCCATAGTCTCTGTGGTTCACATATGAGTCCATTGTCTTGATTTAGAGGCCTTGTATCATTGGTGTTCTCCCTCCCTCTGCTCTGGCTTTGACATTATGTGCCCCTCTTTTTCTGCAGGGTTCTCTGAGCCCTGGGATTTGATATCATATCCAGCGCTAAGTGTTACAAGATCTCACACTCTCTGCACATTTGGGTTTGTTCCCATATGCTTCAGGAAAAAATTTCTCTGATAATAGCTGAGAAAGGCACTGATCAATGAGTAGAACGAATTGTCCCCAGGAGTCATTTTGTCATGTTCTTTCAGGAGAACAGTAGTGTTTGCTTTTACCCGCAGTCTCTGGGCTGTCTAGTCTCAGATTCCTGGTTACTCAGGCAGTACCACATATGGGTTCCACCTTGTGAGGAGGACCTTAAGTCAAATCAGATATAGTTTAGATTAGTTACCCCCCACAAATTTTGTACCACCATTGTACTTACATTGTTTGAAGGCAGGACACCATTATTGATCAAATGGTTTGTAGCCGGGTTGATGTCTATATTTCTCATTGGGTAGTTTGCAGAATATTTTCAGTACTTTCATGCACCAAAGTCATTAGCTCATTGGGGTGAAGGCTCTATGGTGGCAGTAGCTCTATGTGTAAATGTTCAGTAGGGTCCAGCTGTCATGATGGGAAGAGCAACCTATAATCTTGACAACAGTTTGGGTTGTGTGTGGCTTCCCGTGGGGCCAACAGCACAGTTAGATGTAACACATTCATGGTAATGGAGGCTTCATTTGTTGAGAATATATAGCCATTCTTTGGCTTCATGTATTTTAGGATGTTTCTTCTGTTTTGTGCTTCTATACTGCCCTTCATATGGTCTTTGATTTTACTGTATCCTTTTGTATCTCTCCATTGTCACTTTTTTTTCATCCCCACTTGATCCCTTCCATTCCAGTTCCCAAATGTTGATATAGATATGTAGAGATATGCACATACGAAGCTGCTGCTGCTTCCTCTTCGTCCTTCAACTCCTCCTCTTCCTCCTCTCCCTCCTTGTCTTCTTCTTTTTTGTAACAAATGATGCCTTTATTGCTGAGAACATCTGGGAGGTAGTAAAAAAGACTATGGGTTTTGGAAAGTTTGAACCATTTTCTTGGTTTGCTGTCAGTAGTACTATGCATTAATATTTTAAGCATGTATGTAAAGCTGGATTTGTAGCTTTCTCTTCTAGTCTGGTTAGGTTTTTATTATATCTGTAAATGTGTGAGGTACATGAACACAAGTGTACAGATAGACACACCTGTTCATACACACATGGAGTTCACAACAGGACATCAATTGATTTCTACAATATTCTCCTTTATTGTCTTGAAAATGGATCTTTTTTTGAATATGAAAACTGCCTTTTTTTAGGATATGTGGCCAGAGCTCACCACATCTGTCTCTCTGCTTCTCAATGCTGAAGTATATGCATTTATGCCTGGCTTTTTAAGTGGGTGCTGAGGATTATTAATCATCTTCGTTTTGGACCAAATACTCTTACCCACTGAGCCATTTCACAAGACCCTCTTCTTAAATGTTATTTGAGCCAGCGGTCATTACTTCACAGTATATGAAACTATCTAAGGTCAAGTCATGAGCCTGATATGTGCATTTGAGGGTGTATACATGAGAGAAATATCACATTAACACAGACTGTAGACTATTTTAATATCACTTTCCTAGAGGTCTTCTTGATCTCTGCTTTTTCAATTTCTTCCACATTCTGTCCAAATACATTGGGAGAGAAATTTGGTAGTAAGGCTCCTACTTTTAATTTAATTTTTAGTTCTATTCTTATTTGAGTAATACTTGGTCTTTCCTGTTGAAAATCTCTCTGCCTCTACTCTTTGTTGTTTGGAGGGAGAAATCGCATTCCAGGAGCTTAGACCACAGTATACTCATTAATCTTGGGATATACCTATTGGTTTCTCTTTCCTCTCATAATAGAGAGTAAATTCCTTCTCTACCCTATTCATTCCTTGGTCATTGTGGGGGCTTGATAGTTCTCTACTAATTGAACAAAATACTTAGAAAGCATGAGGATCAAATAGTAATCTCTGGGATGCTCCTTTATCAAGATGAAATCATATTTATGTGAGTCAGTAATGACAATAAGGAAGAGATCATTTGACAGAACTAAGAAAACAGAAAACGTGTGTGTCTCTCCTTCTTTTATTTCTTAGCTTGTCAGAATCCATCTTTGTACTTCTTGAATAAGCTTTCATGGGTACAGATTTTTGCTCAAAACCAAACTCTGAACTTGGCTCCTGTCTGCTGCTCTTCTCAAATGATACTGTAACTTTTGTTTTCTCCTCCTTTCAAAGCCACTTTGAACATATCTGGAGACAGTTTGTCTTTAAGTAAGTATGATTTCATCTCTGCTTTTATGCTCATGTTCATTGTTTAATTGTGCATTTATTCTGCAATCATTACTGCATCCCTACTGGGTGCCAGGCTCAGGAAATAAATCAGTGAGTATTAAAGAGACAATGAGAGTTGTCATCTGTTGTGGTGGGAAGAAGAGAAGTCAAGTAAAGAGTCTTGAAGGAATGTTTGTGTGCCTCGTTAGCCTACATCTTCTCTTTTGGAAGAGAAAACTTAGGGCTTCCATGTCTTTTTCTCTGTCTATGTAGAAAGCCAGTCATCAGTTGTCCATGAGGAAGTTGAAGAGATTCCTGTTTCCTCTTGCCAGATGCCATCCCTGGGTTACGCTTCTACTGAATTAAGTGAATAAAGAGGACATTGGAGTATTCCATGAATATTGCCTCAGACATGATCTTCAGGCTTACCCTCGCCCCCCCCCTTTTACTCATTTCACTGACAAACCTATGCCGTGGTAATTCCCATATTACCCTGCAAAGAATATGTCCCATCCCCACATCAGGAGTTTGGAATTTCCTTCAGAGAAATGAATCTCGGCAAATACACTGGAACATGAGTCCTCCAACAACAGAGCAGTAAGTAGAGTTCTGAATCTCCTAAGCAGAAGACCTTAACCCTGTAGATACAGCAGGCGGCACCTCACCAAGGCCTTTGCTGGAGGGTTTTATAAAGCATTAATGCTTAGCAACAGAATCAGACACTACATTTACATATGTGTACATAGTCTTCCACAGGCTTGTGTCTTGAAATCCACCCCAGCTGATAATACTTTTTGAGGAGATGCTGGAAATTAGAGAAGGTGAGGTTTTGCTGGGGAATTCAGTTACTGGGAACATGGCTTGGAAATATTCACGCTACCCCAGGACCTACTTGGCTCTCTCTACTTGGCCACCAGGAAGTAAGTTCTACCTTGCTTTTTCCTCTATGCCATGATTTTCTGTCTCATTGTAAACTCATAGAAAGGGCACTAAGTGACTACAAACTGAAACTTTTGAAAATGAAACAAAGTAAATCTTTCCTTCTTTAAATTTATATATGTCAAACATTTGCAATGTAAAACTAAGTAGCAAACAGATGATGGATAAAACATTGAACATCCCATTCAAAAATATTCTAATTACCAAAGAGCTTTTGACAGCTTCAAACGTTGTGGGAATATAAGGAGGGAATTTATATGTAGGTACAGACTCAAGTAATAATTTAATAAGTCAAACATGTAATGTTTTAGATGGTGATTAGTACTGTAGAGAAAATGACAGAAAGGAAGAAGAGATTCCCATGTGAATGGGTAATAAACATGCAGACAATTGGGTAATAAGGGTTCATACAGAATATCTGGTGCATAACAAAAAGTTGAAGAACTAGGCAGAACTAGTGAGCAAGTAGGTGTGCCTAGAGAAGACTAGGCTTCAGTACTTCTGAGCATCAGAAACATCAGATACAACCTGCTATGTATAGATAGGAAGAGGACAGATCTCAGAATGGATTTGAATGAGCCCAGGAGAGAACTAGAGGCTTTGCAAATTCATGTCATGGTACCTTGATAGGACAATATAATGTTTCCTTTGCTTTCAGTAGTTTGGGGCTCTGTGAGTAGACTGGCAGAGGTATGACATAATCCATTTTCTGTTTGTAGTGGATCATCCTTCATGTGCATAGGTTAATAGAATGAAACAAGAAAAACATCAAAGTCATCTTAGTGAGTAATATGTGAGTTTTAACAAGTTATAGTATGTGGAAATTTAGAAGCTTTCATTTATGGCACGTCCAGGAGGTCAAGTCTTCTGGAAATTCTAGGGAGTCAGAAAATAAGGTGGAAGATGGTCCAAGGTGGTTATGTCAGTATGGTGACATTGTTATACTGGGTTGTGAGAAAGAGGCCAAAGAGAAGGGCAGAACTTGGTTCTGAACCCTGATCATTTTGAATAGCTAACTCAACATCGGCATGGAGAGGTAAGGAGGTGGACAGAGAGCTGATTATCTATAAAGCAAGGGGAATTTACTATTCTCTATTAAGTACTTTTCTTTGAGAAACCAAACTAGAAGCTTTGTAGGTATTAAAGCTGAATCAACTGGGCCTGAAAGAGATTAAATTGCTGTTCTTGTCCAGACAGTAATTACTTTGCAAAGCTGACTGAAATATCTTTAGCTTTAGAGCCTAGGTTCTACCATTTTGTGTTACATCTATATGATTCCCATTTGGACAGAGAAAGTAGCACCTACCAATTTGAGGGTGAGGTCTATATAGTGTACTTGGGGTCCTGAAGCCTGAGGTAACTGCATATATAAGTTCTGAATGCAAAAGTTACAGGAAGATGTTTTGAGGATATAGTTGTTTATCCATGACTTGAGGTTTTTAGAAGAAAGTCTTTGTGAATAATGAAGATGGCATTCTGATCAACAAGAAAAATGCCTCTTCTTGAAAAGGGAGCTTATTTTCCTTAGGTACAAGGTGACCTTCAAACAAATGTGGCCAACCTCAAGCATATATTGTCACTGCTCAGTTTATCCTCATGTGATACTTGTATTTCAGGTCACTTGGTGTCTTTATTGGGGCCTGTCTGAATTACTGGAGTGGACCAGAAATTACTTTGGACTAAGCACTTAACTAAACACATTCCATCGGAAAACTCATTCCTCACAGCCTAGCATCAAGTGGTTACTGCTATATCCGCTATTCAATTCAACCATTTTGGATGTGATACTCACTGAGGTACAATATAAAACACAAAGTCTAGTTTCTCAATGAGAATTCCAACTCACATAGCTTACCTTAAATTGCATACCTAATATGAAGAGTAGTAAAAAATACTGCATGAAGTGAGCTACATCTGGAGATGCCAAAGGAAAGAACTCCAAGGGACATGTTAGCTGGTTTGTACTGGTCAGAGCCGTGGTGATACATGTGTCCTGATCCTGCATGTATAGGTGCAGAAAAGATACAAAGACATCTGACAGAGGGCTGATCTCCAAAATATACAAAGAACTCAAGAAACTAGTCAACAAAACACCAAATAACCCTATTAAAAATGTGATACAGAAATGAATGGAGAACTCTCAAACAGGCAGTTCCTCAGGAAAATAGGAATCAGTCTACCACAGGATCCGACAATCCAACTCTTAGGCATATATACAAATGATACACATCCATACAACAAAGACATCTGTTCCACTATGTTCATAGCAGCCTTATTTGTAATTGCAAAAATCTGGAAGCAACCTAGATGCCCCTCAACTGAAGAATGGATAAAGACGATGTGGCACATTTACACAATGAAATCCTACTCTGAGGAAAAAAAACATGGAATCATGAAATTCCCAGGCAAGTGGATGGAAATTGAAAAAATCATCCTGAATGAGGTAACCTATTAATCAAAAGAGGAACATGGTATGTACTCGCTCGTACATGGATTTTAGACATAGAGCAAATGATCATCAGCCTATAATTCACACTGCCAAAGGAACTAGTATACAAGGAGGATTCTAAGAGATTCATATGAGGATCCTCACAGATGGGAAAGGGACTAGAAAGACTGAGTCAAAGGTCAATAGATAAGAGAAACGAGAGAGACAGGGAGAGAGAGAGAGAGAAGCAGGAGCCATTATAGTTTCAAAGAGAAAACTGAACCTGGAGAAATGTCCAGACGTCCTACAGTGACCCCAACTAACAATTTGAGCACCAGTGGAAAGGCTACCATAAATGCCTTTCCCTGATAATGAGATCGAAGTCTAACTTATCCAACATCATGGATTGTTCATATAATAGCTGATGGAAACAGAGTCAAACACCCACAACTAAACACTGAGTCAAACACGAATCCAGATGCAGAGAGGGAGGACAGGACCAGGCTACAGAAACACATAGAGAAAGTTGACCCTAAGAAGGAGGAGCTAATGGGCCCAACACTGATACTTAGAAATCCAGCATTGGACTGACTCAGACCCCCTGAACATGAGTCTCAGTTAGAAGGCCTGGGCAGTCAAAGGGAACTCGGACATTGGAACCAGGATATATCCCTTGTAAACAAAAGGACTTTGGGGAGCACAATCCTCATGGAGGGATATTCCCTTAACGTAGACAGGAAAGAAGGCCTAGTCTCTATGCCAAATGATTTGACAGATTTAGATGACCCCTCCTGGAAGGCATCACGCTACATGTAGATTGGGGAGGGGATGGGAGGGAAGAATGGTCATGGGGCATGGGACGGCAGGAGAGAGGGAAAGAGGGTGGGAGGGAGAGGGAACTGGGATGGATATGTAATATAAAAATAATTAAAAATGGAAAAACATCTATGAATGAAAAAAATAAATTTAAATGTTTGAAACTTATACTTTCTTAATATGATTTACTCTAATACCTATAGTAGATACACATCTTTCCCAGTTCAATGGATAGTGAGTGATTGTTGAAGAAGTCCCAAGAGATTCAATCAACAAATGTGAAAGGCGTAAATAAAGTAACTAGTTAAGAACAAGACCCAAATTATTTTATTGCTGGTAATTACATATCTATTGCCATTTTCCTGCCTAATAGCCTTCACTGCTAAACCAGATTATGTAAATGACATAACAACAATGAGAAGTTGTATATGGAGAAGAGTAAAGATTGTAATACAGCCAGATACAAGAAAACCTTACTATGGCAGCAAAGCTAACCTTCAACACATACATCAGGTCAGATGGGATACCTGGAAATATAACACAAGATACGGCTGGAGCAATGGGTTCAGTGGTTAATTGCCACACCAACTCTTGTGGAGTCTCTGTGACATGGTGAAAATCATGATTTCAGTTTAATAGCTATAGTGTGTGTGTGTGTGTGTGTGTGTGTGTGTGTGTGTGTGTGTGTGTGTGTATCTTTAACAGCTTCAGTGGGTAGTAATAGTTGAAGAGATCCTGACAGATTGAATCTACTGAGTGAAAACTGATCACATGAGGCAACAATTATGAACAAGAACACAAATTATTTTACTGGTAGACTTTTACATATCCATTAACATTTGCCTGCCTAATATCCTTGACTGCTAAAGAGGATATACATAAATGTCTTAAAAACAATGAGAAGTTAGACATGGAACAGAGTACAGTTTAATTCTAGCCAGATATCAAAACCCTTACTAAGGCACAAAAAATTAGCATCAGCACATAAAATAGATGACATCCCTGATATATGAGAGATGGTTCCCATGGTTAAGCACAACTCCTATGGCTTTATTTCCATAGGACCTATGCTTAATTCCCAACAACTACACAGCAGCTCACAGCCATCTGTAAAACCAATTCAAGGGGGTCTGATGCCATGCATTGTCCTTCTCAGTCATCATGCATGCATGTGATATACAGAAATAACATGTTAGAATTGACAGAGTCATAGGATACAAGACAAAGAGAGTAGTTAACAGGAAGGCACGCCTCCCAGGAGAGAGAAATGCCTTGCAGTGAACTGCACTGTGGATGCTGGGAACCAAGCCCAAATCATCTGGTCTAGAGTAGCAGCCAGTCTTAACCACTGAGCCACCATCTCTCCAGCCACAGACACTTCCCCTCTGGAACAGCTGAATTATCTGTACTGGTAAAAGGTCCTAATTTATGCAACCATGATAATGGGATACTGCCTATTTTTATTACTCTCAATGTGAAACAAAACATTTATTCAATTAAAATTCATATTAAATTTACAGTTAACTTTACATTTGTCTACAACTAGAAGTTTCTACACAACACAGGTATATAGACATAACCTTTTGAGATTAAGATATCCACAACTATAAGGTTACACATATAATAGCATAATAATTATGTATGAGGTAATAATGAAAAGCAAAGATACCATACAGAATGAAATAACATGGAAATAATTTACTCATAAGATACATATTTAAATCATCCTTCCTTACAAAATATTATCCAGAATTTACAATTGCATTAAGATTCCATTTGAGCAACAAAAGAATCAAATAAGCAACAGCAGTTGCTAAAACTGAAAATGAGAAGAAATGACTGCCAAGGAAACATCCAGGTCTCCTTGTGTTTCAGGAGGTTCCAGTGCAGAATGGAGGTTCAGGTGCAGTTTGTTTGGCATGGGGACTCAAGTCTAGATCGAACTCATTTCTATTTTCAGGATGTGAGAGGAGTTGAAAACTCTGCTTTTGGTGAAGGGTAGAATGGAATATCCCTTGGTTCCTACATTTTTCCCCATGTTCCTAGATATGTGTAAAGGAAAATGGAAGTTGAACCCCAGTACTGCACACTTTTTAAAATACTAGCTCCAAATATCACACCACAATATTTAATCTTACAAATAAATCTTGACATTGAAAAATGGACATGGTAGCTACACAGAAATATGAGTACATCACCAATACTTTCAGGTGTGTTTGTCCTATCTTGGCAGCTACCCAGATAACAATACACTGGAGACTGAATGTAAAACAGTGCTTCCATGTAGTAAAATACTTAAAGTTAATGTTCAGATCAGTGACCCCGACCTGATATCCTACAAGAAACATTTCCTGTAATTCCACCTAGACAACCGAGCTGCTTCTTGTCCAGTATTGCAAACATGATATACTGTGTAAAACTTATGATTGCAAAGGGGAAAGTATGCTGTAAAATCAATAAAATACTTTTATTTTAAAATATAAGCATAGGAAGGAATTTCAAGGAATTCAACAAATAACTATATATGATCTTAGATTTTAAATATGTTCATGTGGGAACTACTATATAGGAGACATACTAAACACTTGTCAGTAATCTTAAGACAAAAATATAAGTAATTACTTTAAATAATGACCTCTATATACTTCTACAAAATGAAATACACAAAATTTTAACCTAAAAACTGATTAAAGCTGGGCATTGGTGGCACAAGCCATTAATCCCAGCACTTGGAACAGAGCCATGTGGATCTCTATGCATTCCAGACAAACCTAGTCTACAAAGTGAGTTCTAGGACAAGCTCCAAAGATATGGAAAAACTCAGCATTGGGGAAACCTAAAAATAAACCTGGTAGAAAATATACTGATTTTCAGACCTATCATACTACATTTATAATTCAAATTTCCCTAAGTTGGGTCAAGATGAATGCTTGACTTCTTTTGTTGCTATGTTGTAATTTGTGAGCCATATAAACCCTTTCCTCCTCACATTGGTTCTGGCCAGTGATTCTCACAGTAACAGTAACCAAACTTGAAAAGCACAGATAAATGTTGACACATACATAGACTTTAAATCATCCTACCTGGAAATGGTTGAAATGGTGGGTTAGCTAAATTGCATGGTGGAAAACAATGTCTTGGATCTCTGTAGAGGTTTTCTGGGGGATATGGGGGTGGGAGGAAAGAACCCAGCTCTTGGAGTAAGGTAGGTAGAAAGCCCCATGGTTCATATTCATTTCTCCCTGTTTGAAGACATGGATAAAGGATAGTGCATGCTGAAACCAAATACTGTACACTTTTTCATCCTCTAGGTCAAGACCCTATTCTGATATCCAAACACTCACACCACAGTATTTTGACTCCAAAACAAATCTTGACATTGAAAAGTACACTTCTTAACTACGTAGGATCAATGAGAACTTCACCATCAGATTCACCTGTGCTTGTCCTAACTTGACAGGTAAGCATACTGACCTCATCTACAGATTGAGTTTAAGGACAGGCTCAAAATCCATAAAGAAAGCCTAACGTGGGAAAAGCAAAACCAAAAACAAAATGCTCTGGTAAATTCACTGATTTTCTGACCTATTAAATGCAGTAAAAATTCAAAATTCCTTAAGAAGAAACAAGGTGAATCCTTGACTTCCTTTGTTGCTGAACTGTAACTTGAGCAATACAAACACCCCCCTCAAGTTGGTTGTGGCCAGACTTTAGCACAGTAACAGGAACCACACTTGATGGAAAGCACAGGCAAACATTGACACATACAAGTACCTCTAAAATAGCCTACTTGGCATTGGAGGATATGGTGGGCCAATGAACTCTCTTGTACGAAAATATCCCCATAGATTTTCTTGAGGATTAAAGAGTGAGGGAAAGAACCCAGCTCTTGGAGGAAAATGAGATGGAAAGCCCCTTAGTGCATACACATTTCTCCCTGTTCAAAGAGACGGTGAAGTAAAGTGGAAGGAGATAATCCTGTACTGCACACTTAATAACCACTAACTCCAGGCCCTATTTTATAAAAAGTAAAATGACTAATTTATGGAACCAAGTTTATAGGACATTGGAAGGTTTTATTGTAATCAATGGCAAACAAGTCTTTAATTCAATTAAAATGTATTTGATTACACATACAGTTAACTTTACACTTGTCTACCACAAGATGTTTTTTACACATTTCTAGTCTAAAGACACAACAGTTTGAGTTTAAGATATCCACAATTATAAGATTACATGAATAAAACTACAAAGATTATGGATGTGCTGATAATAAAAGTAAAAGCTACTATCCATAATAACATATATAGAAATAATTTACTCATAAGATAAATATATACATCATTTATCTTTACAAACTACTATCCTGAAAATATAATCACATTAAGCTTCTATTTCAACAATAACAAAATCATTAGGAACCACAGCTGCTAAAATTGAAAATGAGAAGAAATGACTGCCGTGGAAAGTACCATATCTCCTTGTGTTTCAGGAGGTCCAAGTGCAGGCTAGAGGTTCAGGTGCAGGTTGTTGGAAAGGGGGAATCACATCTGGAGAGAGCTCTTTTCTACTTTAGCCTATGAGAGTCAGGAAAACCTGGGTTCTTGGGGGAAGGTCAGATGGAAAGTCCATTGGTTGGTACACATTACCCCCTGTTGCAAGATATGGGTAGAAGACAGTGGAAGTTGAACCCTGTACCATACACGTCTTAACCCACTAGCTCCAGCCCCAATTCTGTTTTCCAAACACTCATACTAGGATCCAAAGCTATAGGGAAACCCTGCCTTGGGGAGAAGAAAACAAGACCACAACAACAAAAAACAACAAAAACAAAAAACAAAAAAAAAAAAATCTGCTTGTAAATTTACTGGTCTTCTGGCCTATCACAGCAAAGTACAATTTCAAAATACCCTAAGGTGTATCAAGGTGAAGCCTTGATTTCATTTGTTGCTGGACTGTAACCTGTTAGCCTCCACAACTTTTTCCCTCTCAATATGGTACTAGCCAGTGTTTATCTCAGTAACAGGAAACAAACTTGAAGGAAAGCACAGATAAATATTGACACACACACATGGACTTTTTAAGCAATGCCTACCTGGCATTGGAGGAAACTATGGGCCTCCAAAATCCCATGGTGGGACATACTATCCAGGACCTCCACTGATGTTTCCTGGAGGAGGAGGTGGTGTGATCTGGCCTCTTGAATTCCCTGGAAAGGCAGGTCCTTTAGGGACTCTAGGGCCTCTAACCTTTGGAACCATTGGAGGAGTCATGCCAGAGTCAGCTGCTTTGCATTCAGAATGACCAGAGGTGAGCAAAGTTGCCTTCTGAAACAAAATGACAATCAGCAGTCAGTAAAGCTGCATCATGCACAGTTCTATTCGTGGGAGTGTCAGGCAGTGAGGAAAGTGGTCCATGACATTCCAGAAAACCTGGGAATAAGCTAATTTTTCCACACCAGTGTAGGAGCTGATCATTCCCTATTTTAAGTACTCCTTAGAGCTCAATAGAAATCTTTAAGCATGGTAGTAACACTCTGCCTGTTGCATGCTCAAACACAAGTACAGTTAGGGCATATCAAAACAGGCATTTTGTAAAATAAACATAAAACAGGAGGTGGGGCCACAGGCCTTTAACCCAGAACTCCAATGGCAGTGAGAGGTGGACCTCTGTCAGCTCCAAGCCAACCTGGTCAATAGAGTGAGTTCCAGGACTGGCTCCATTGCTACTACGAAATGCTATCTCTGGAAGGATAGAATTGGGCTTCAGATCCCTTGAAATTGAAGTTAAGAATGGTTGTGAGCCATCACTCAGGTGCTGTGTGAATCAAACCCAAGTTCTCTAGGAGAGCAGCCTGTGTTCTTAACCTGTAAGCCATAGACTCAGCCTATGTGCTTTTTGAAGACAAGTTCTGCTTATATAGCCCACATTGGCTTTAAATTTGCCTTTTTTACTGCCTCAGCCTGCCAAAATGCAAGGATTACATACACCACCCAAACCCACCTAGTGATTTGTACTATTTCATAAAACATTACAAGACAACAATGAAAGTCATGTGTTGCCCAGATCTTGAGAGGCTATATTCAGATCAAACAGAGAATATCTGTATATTACAAAACTGCTGCAGGTTTTCCAGAATTTGAGAATTTTCATTCAAGGTATCTCTTATTACTCCCTTAAGTTATTTTTTCATTGATTTCAAATATTGGCTTAAATAATAGAAATACACAGTTTATAACAAGTTAACAGAAAACCTCCTGTTTGTGTCTCCAATAAAGAACATGAAATTTAATCTAAGGCCAAAACATTCCACTATTAACAGCAGAGGAAGTATCAACCCCAATTTTATACAACACTCATTTGCAACATGACTTGAGCAAATTATTGAACCTTCCATGTAGTATGCAGACATTTTTGTTAACTACTGAATTAGAAAAGAACAATTACTAAATACCGACATATTGGTTTATTTAGTGACTTACTTAAAACACTGCCTGTACTGACTATTTTCTATGCATGGCTTCATTTGCTACCAGGAAGGGAATAACCTGGAGAAATAGCTGAAACAATGGGTTGTTGCCCTTAGCAACCTGCTACTGCCATGTACACTTCAGAAAACTCTAGCTAGCTTCCCTGCCCACTTTGTGATTTTAGAAAAGAAACCGGAACCAGAATTGAGGCTTTCTGGAAGTGTCATGCAGACAGTACACTGGTAACAACGCTCTTTCATGCTCACTAGTTCAGGAGTAGATATTCCAGAAAGATCCCACACTACTTATTCTGTCTCCTGCGCTAAACTACATACTTCAGGAAGTAACTATATTTACTATCATTACATGTTAACACAACTTAAAGAGTGCTCAGATACAGTCCTAGTTTAAATATATTCAGGTGAAAATGAATTTTATTCAAAGTTACTCAGTTAAAATTAAATGCATATTTAATATCTGCTATATTTCAAATCTTAATGTATTATTTTTTTCACCTAATATGATGGCTATTCTTGGTTGTCAATGACATTTTGAATTAACTAAATCCCAAGGAAGCTGTTAGAAAATTTTCTAAATTAAATCATTTCAAAAGGGAAGACTCACTTTTAATCTGGACCTTTTGAGATGGGGGAGATCCGCCTATATTTGGGACTACACCTTATGGCAGCAGGCTATCTAAAGGACATGGAAGTAGGAAGCTTGCTTGTCCTCACTCCCACTGGCATTGTAGCCTACATCTTTGGGATTGCTGTGTATACTGAGTATCAGATGAGACATCTAGCCTCATACACTGAGCAAATACTGGATTCTTAGAATCTCTGTTGTTAGACTTTCATTGCTGGAATAACCAGAATGCAGCCTGACAATCACTCTAATAAATTCCCTTTAGAAAGATAGATTAGATAGATAGATGATAGATAGATAGATAGATAGATAGATAGATAGATAGATAGCTGGCTGCCATCCCCTAAGTTCTATTCCTCTAGAAAACTCTCACTAATATACCTAATAATAATATAAAAACCTAAATGTTCTTCAAAAGTAACAGACCAGTTTAAGTAATTCAACTTAACTTACTTCATCTAGTTGTGATTTGATAGACTTTTGATTCATTTTCTAGAGATTATTTTGCTTTTGAAATATCACTCATCTGAAATGACAGTATCAGTAAGTATTTAATGAGGCCCTTTTGCTCCAAGAAAACATGCATTAGTTAGTACATTGTTAATTGATTATTAATAAAAGTGAGAGGCCAGCAAAGAGGCCTTGTCAGATTTCTTACCTTATGTTTACAAGGATTTTACAAATTACGTAATAATAGTATTTCTACACAAATTCAATGTATCATAGCACTTTTCAGGTTCAACATGAACCTACTAATTCATATTTTAAATAATCTTACACACATCAAGTGTTTGCTTAAACA
Source organism: Phodopus roborovskii (assembly GCF_943737965.1). Lineage (NCBI taxonomy): Eukaryota > Metazoa > Chordata > Mammalia > Rodentia > Cricetidae > Phodopus > Phodopus roborovskii. The sequence goes on along the minus strand of NW_026126530.1, from coordinate 7,519 downwards.
AGAATTTGGAGTAAAACATTTATAAATATTCTAAGTAAATATATGTATATAATATATATATATGTGTGTGTATTATATATGTGTATATATGAGTATATATCCTTCACTATGATAATTGAAGTCATAGTATATATGGCTACTTCTACAGTAAATATGGAAATTTTCCATGTAAAAGCGTTGGGGAATACACTTGTAATCCCAGCACTTAGGAGTCACAGGCAGGAAGGTCAGGAGTTTGAGACTCAATTATACAGTTATACAGTTATAGAGACAGGGCTATATTCTAAGACTGTCTCATCAAATGGAAATAAGAAGAAAACAGTAATATGAAACACCACTTATATTCATAACATCTAAAAAGTAAAATTTTAGGAGAAGTGGGGGAACATGCCTTTAATCCCAGCAAACACCAGGCAGAGGAGGGTGGACCTCTATGAGTTCCAGGCCAGCATGGTCTACACAGTGAGTTTCAAGACAGCCAGGGCTTTTATACAGGGCTGTTTGTCTTGAAAACAATAAGCAAAGCAACATACAAGCAAACATAGGTAATAATATCAGATGTGGAAATTTTTGTTCTCATGGTCTTCTACATACATTTTATTTTTTTGTTGGTGAGGGTTCAAGACAGGGTGTTTATGTATTGTTTTAGGACCTGTTCTAGAATTAGCTCCATAGAGAAGACTGGCCTCAAACTCACAGAGAGATCTGTCTGCCTCTGCCTCTGTTTCCTGAGTGCTGGGATTGAAATTGTTTGCAAGCAACACCTGGCCTACATTCTATTTTTACATACATTAATTTCTTGTTTTGTTTAATTTTTTCTTTGATTAGATTTATTATTTGGTTGGTTGTTTTTTAGTTTAATTTATTAACTTCATTTATTTATATTTTTGAAAATAGTGTGTCCCCTCCCCTGTGCAGACAAGAACAGCTTGGAACTCTTGCATCCTCCACCCAAGTGCTGTCAACACATGATTGGCACCACTATGGCAGGCTTTCATGTAATATTTTAATCAATATCATATTAATATGTAAGATCCATAATTCTCTGGGAATACACAAGACTCACGAATTCATCTCATTCATAATGCTGAGCTCTCCCTTCTTCTACTTTCTTTTCTACGAGGAATATATCATCCTGGAGTTTGGATTTATCTTTCTCTATTTTATAGGTTGCCTAAAATAGAAAGCTAACTTTTAACTTTTACAAGCCAGACATAAGAGTTTTTAGTTTGGGTCAAAGTCAGTTGAGTATAATTAAATTCATAAACACTTTGTACATTTGTTAATTTCCTAATATTAAAATGACAGCAGGTCTAGCGATTGCCAGCAACTTCTATAAAAAATATATTCCAGTCTCCCATCAGCAACCATGACAAAGACTACCCCTGAAGGAATTAATACACTTGCATTCCAATAAAACTTTTATGTCCAAATAAAGAAAAATTAAAGTATGTATATGGAGTCTAAACTTCTTCTGGATTCTACAAGGGCATACTAAATCATAAGACACAGACTTCCTACTGAATCCAGAGGATGACGAAACTTCAACATTGTACTGAAGCATATATCAAAGGGGCATGATTTCTTTTCTATTTTATCATTGGTAGGAATAGGCTGATTCTACTTACTAAACAGGCTCACAACTTAATGTTTACAAACCTTCCATCTGAAACAGTATCGAGGCACTTCATCTCATCATAATCTATCTGCTAACACAAATCATTGTGTCCTCTGAAACAGGAGAATTGTTAACTGTCCATCTCTCCTAAACTCTCCATTCAGTGAGATCATGTTACTGCCTGAAAACTGGCCATGGTGGAGTGTGTAGAAAGGGAATGGTCCATAGAAAGGAATTAAATATATAACACCATGCCACTATTTACAATTAAACCTCAGGTCTAGTTTTAGTTAATGCGTACTACCATGGTAACAAAAAAATAATATGGTCACAACTTACTTGTGTCCTACTATGCTCAAATTTGTGAGAGTTCTGTGTCTCTTTCATGGAGCAAACTATGTCAAAAAAAGGAATGGTCTTTTCAATGCATTCTTAGGTGAACAGAATGAATTGTTTCTATAAATCTATAGATTCTGATAAGCTTATTTTGCATCCCTAAAAAAGTTAATAACATGAACTCTACTGTTTTTGTTTCCTCTGACTTTTTCTGTATGGTTTAAGATCCAGATATAACATTTCATATTTCTCTAAAATAATTAATTTTGAGAAAACTTATTTTAATAACAATCTTCTCCTTAGCTTTTCAATCATACTTATTTTTACCTCTAAACTCTGTGCTTCTATTAACAAATTGTCAAGTTAACAAGGCAACATGTGAGTGAAAATACAAACTTTATCTCAAATTGTATCTAAATAGATACCAAAAAGACAAACAGAATCTATTTCCACATATGTAAACTTCCCTTGGATTTTTTGAGCTTACTTTTGCAATCTAAACACCATGCTGATCAAAGCCAGTTCCTCAAAAAAAAGCTGCAACCACCAGCCTGAACAACATTTTGCAGAACTTTACCCTTGTAACAAACAATGTTGTCCCAAGTCTGCTGGGAATGAAAACTCTAGCAGCAAGAGTGACTAAATCATATCAAAAGAAGTGAGTCATCTATTATTCACTGAAAAGATTCAATGGCTTCTCCAGTCTTTCAAGAGAGTAATGTGTGGTGACTGGATATAAGATATTTACATCATGTGACAAAATAAGTAAAGAAGATAAAATCCGTGAGGTTGAGACCAGCCGGGTGTACAGTGTGAGTTTCAGGACACCCAGGGCTAAACAGAGAAATCCTGTCTCTTACATCTCCAGAATTTGTGCTATTTGGAGACAAAGCCCTTCGAAATAATGAGCATAAATGTGATAGTTAAGATGCCCCTTACCTAATATTACTGATTCCCTACAATAAGAGCATTGGGACTGAGTGAGACACAACAAGCAGACAGCACTAACAACAAGTCAAGGGACAGGCCACAGAAGAAGCAAAGCCTGCCTAATTCTCCATGGACTCGTTCCCAGAACTGTAAAGAAAGTCACTCCTGCTGCTAAAGTAGTATTTTGGCACAGCAGCAGTAGCAATCTAATACACTGCCCAAATGAAAAAAGTAAATAGTCTCTACATGATAACAGGCAAAAGTACCTTTGCATCTTGATAAGCAAAAAATTTCATGACACTTCACAATACATTAAAATTAAAATTCGAAACCTTTATCTTCTGAGACACCAAACAAAACAGAAATGTAAGCCACAGAGTAGAAGATATTTGCAATCCATATTTCTAACAAAATATTACATATAATATATAAAATATTAAAAAGCAAAAGCCCTCATCTAATGGCATAAAGAGAAAAAGATTATGGCGGAAATGAGCCAGTGAGTTGTCTCAGTAATTAAAGAGATTTCTGACAAGACTGATAACCTGAGTTCAATGCCAGAGACCCACTTTGTAAAAGGAGAAAATGACTCCTCCACATCCTATGATCACCACACCTTCTAGGTACATGCACACACAGAGACATAAATATACACACACAATAAAAATAAAGTCATCTTTTGGGAAGAAACAGACTTAAAAGGCCATTTCAGAATATATTAATGAACAACAATCAAATCAAGGTGCTCCAACTAGTTACTCAGAGAAGAAAAGCACTACATATCACCAGCGGGACTGCAAAGAAAATGGGTAAGTGATGAAGGTGAGGAGCAATAGAGCACTTCTCTGAAACAAAGCACTTACAGCACAAAATAACCCATAAGCTCCACAAAGTGGTGGATGGTATTTTCAAACACCTCTTACCTGCTCTTGAGCAAGGCTCACTTTCTCAATTAGATCACATTTCTCTTTGATTTGCCTTGAAAGTTCAAGAGCCAGTCTTTTCTCTCTTACTGAGAAATCAAAAGAAAGATTATTGTTATTATGACACAAGTGTTATAAGGTTTTAAATTATATACAACCACAAGATATTAAATAAAAAAATACTACCTGTTCCAATAAAGTCGGCTTTGAATCAGAAAGAAATTTTTAACAAAATTACATTAACACAAATATACCTTCAAGTAAATCTATATGACTTTTACTACCAGCTTTAATATACCAAATTTCTTATGGCTGTACTGTAAATGAATTACCCAAAAGCATTCTATTCCCAATGAAAATACTGCTACATAGTAAGATCTCCTATTCAAATTTTACACTGTGTGTTATCATATTTAAGACTCTGAAGCAGTCTCATTCTAGAGACAACATATATTTGGCCCTAAATCAAAGTATTTTAAGGAGCCACCATTATTAATTCTCCTATGGTTAATAAACAAAATGAAAGTCTATGAAATATTGATGGGAGATGTCATTCTGTAAATATGTATCTCTTATTAGTTAGTAAATAACCAAGTCACTAACCAATAGGAAATAGGAAATCAAGATAGGTGCAGATTGGAAAGGAGGATTCTGGGAGTTGTAGTTAGGTATTCAAGATATAAAGACTTGAGAGAAAAGGTCAGGACCCTCTTTCAGTAAGATAAGTCCATGTTGAAACACTTATATTAATAGATGGCTCACTAGATCAAAGCTTGTGTCATATCTTCAGACACTGCTGCCACAAGCTTCAAGACAAAGAAGATAAGCAAATAAGCATGCATCCACCACAGGGCTGATACAAATACATGCACAGGTGGCTGTGGCCAACTCTATTCATATGAAACTGGCTACCATAAAATACGAAGGCAGAAAGCTTTCACCAATGTTTTCTGGCAACTTATAATTGTGCTTACTGAGGGACTAAGTGTGGTGAAACATTAGTTTTCAAACAGGAGTTATGAGGAGATTCCACAGACCTTAACGCCAGGAGAGTTAGAGAATAAGGATAGTGTCTAGAAAAGAAGAGTGTGGAATATTTTATATGTGTTGCACTCTTTTATATTGCATTTGTTTAACTCTGTAAAACTGTGTTACTTTGCCCATCTAAAACACCTGATTGGTTTAATAAAGAGCTCAACAGGACAATAGCTAGGCAGGGGAAAGGATAGGCAGAGCTGGCATGCAGAGAAAACAAATAGGAGAAGAAACCTAAAGAAGATCAAGGTACTACAAGGGAATAGGAGGAGGATACCAGTGGACAGCCAAGGAGTAAGAAGGAAAGAAAGGCAATAGAATAATAAAAGGAAAAAAGCCCAGAGGGTAAGCGTAGTTAAAGGAAATGGGATAATTTAATTTAGAAAAGCTGACTAGATAAAAGCTGAGTTAAGTCCAGGTGTTCATAAGGAAGAATAAATCTCTATGTATTCATTTAGGATCTGGGTGAAGGACATAATCCCTACCACAGATTTAAAAAAAAATCGATCTAAAAGAGAGTATCAATGACCTGGGTTGGGTGCTTTACCTCACTTCAAGTTTATGATTTATCTATTTGCATCAGTCTGTAGAAACATTTCCCTGCAAAGGGAAAACACAGGTCTGCAGCTTGTCCTGTGGGGGAGGAGGAGTGGTTAAAACAACTGACAGGGCTTCAGGGTTGAAATTTAAACCCTTCCTGTCTTTTATATTCAGTTACAATGATGCAGTTTGAGCCCATGAAGAAAGCTGCTCTTTCAAAAACAACCCTAGGGGTGATGGGCTTGACTCTTTCCAGGCATCAACACACACCATCTAGAACCTCCCCAGCTGTCTTCCCCTTGGAGGGTCTGACTAAATAGACAGCCAAGGTAACCTTAAACTGGGATCCTTTTGCCTTTTCCAAGTATTAAAGAACAGGTGTGCTACCATTGCCAATTTAATTGTTGTTGGGGACTAAACCCATGGCTTCCAGTATGCCAGAAATGAACACTTACCAAGGCTAAACCTCAGTCCAAAATTAATCAGTTAAAAAGGAATACCCTAGAGTACAAACAAAACAATCACCCATATAGTGAGACACACACACACACACACACACACACACACACACACACAGACACTATTCTGTAAGGAAAACCTGACAATCACAGATGACTGACAGTTGTGAACAGAGAAGTGATTAGCAGACCCAGAAGGGCAGACACATGTGGCCTCACAAATATGTTAGCATAGAAGATTACCTGGTAAGGGTGACAGAAAAAGAGAATTGGAGACATGTTATATATCCACCCAAAAGAACTGTAAAAATGGTTCTTACTGGACTCACAGTTGCTCTTCACCTACAGCACCTTTGCAGGTCTAGTTGATTTCAGAATAAATCAGCTGGTCCCTAGCTATGACATTGCTCTACCTCACTGCCAAGAATGGATGAATGAACCCTGCCTGGGAGGAGCCTGGAATGGTGTCTGATAAATGTCAGGTCAAGTCCCCCAATAACCCCTTGTCTCAGGAAATAGCCATGTCAGAACCGACAGCTGCATCTACAGAAACCACTTTAAGACCTGCTGGTTTATCCCATGGAATTTTCCCCAGGCAGGGGAAGTGTGACACCCTCGTTGTCTTCAGGCAAGCCTATCTGTTATTTCGGTTGCTGAGCAGCAAGCATAAGATCAGCTCCAAGTAGATGCACAGCACTTCCAGCCAGGGAGAAAAGAGATACATCACCTCACCTTCCTCACCTCCAGTGGCATTGTCAGCGCCTCCTCCACCACTGCCATCACCCAAGATGCTGCCTCTGCTCAGGTCATTCTCTAAGGCAAACTCCACATGCAGCTCCTGCAGGAACCAACCCTACTTGCTCATGAGGAACTCCAGCCACCATGGGCAAAACACAGAGGCATATGCCGAGCTGGGTCAACAGCGGGGGTAGAAAAGGCACTCTCAGCAGGGCTGAAGCCCATAGCCCATTAGGCAGCAGCAGAAAGGAGATGTGCATGGTGAATTCCTGGGTGGCGACAAAGCTCAGGCTGCCTGCCCACACAGAGGCATCCTGCCAGTCCGCACAGTCCTCGCAGTAACCGAGGCAGCCCTGGAAGCCAGCCTAGCTGCCTCTGCCTCTGACACCGCAACCCCCGGGCTACCCCGGTTTGGGTTCTGGGCACTGATGAGAAAAGCATCAATGACAAGGAAGAAGGGGGCGAAACCATCAAGCACCCCTGTGGAAGCCAATGCAAGAAGAGTTGGCAGAGACCAGGAAAAGCTGGAGGCGGGTAGGCCTGCTCGCTGCCAGTCGCTGGTCTCCCATACTGCACATGTGGTCCACTTAACAGCTTCAGAACCCTGACTCCAACTGACGTGGCCAGGAAGTGGATGGATGCTGCCCTGAGGAAACCTCACCTGGACTGACCCATCTGAGGCAGGATGCCAGCAGGCTGGAGGACATGGCCGGAGGCGAGGGGCGTGGCCATGCCCTGGGTCCCTGTAGGGATAGGTCTGCCTTTGCCACGTGCTCACAAGAGCGCCCAGCATGATAGGAAACTTCCTGACATTTTCTCTTTCCAGCTGGCTAAGGACGCTGGCCAAAGGGCCCCTATGAAGTCTTTCTCCATCATCCCTGTTAGGAGTAGGACAAAGTCAGCTACCGAGGGGGCAGTCTAGGTGGCATGTGGACAGGCCT